>NC_056442.1:32476109-32776109 GCF_018296145.1 Oncorhynchus tshawytscha
GCACTCAAATGTGCATGCAGTCAGAACTCTTGCGCCAGACGGCTTACTTCTGCACATGAGACTAAATCTGCTCTATCAGGTACAGCAAAAAGCAAAAAGCGAATTGTAATTAATTTGTAAATAAATCATCAGAACAGTCATGGGAGCCTGGGACCTGATAAACCAGACCTCTACATCTAACAAGAGTCAAAGTAAAGAGGGATACACTGTCTAGAACCTTCTCATGGCTGATCTGATAGGACAAAAAAGCATGACGGTGGATTATTGTTTCCCCCCATGTTGTCCATTAGGTTATACTGTAGGTGACAGGGTGACATGTTGTCCATTAGGTTATACTGTAGGTGACAGGGTGACATGTTGTCCATTAGGTTATACTGTAGGTGACAGGGTGACATGTTGTCCATTAGGTTATACTGTAGGTGACAGGGTGACATGTTGTCCATTAGGTTATACTGTAGGTGACAGGGTGACATGTTGTCCATTAGGTTATACTGTAGGTGACAGGGTGACATGTTGTCCATTAGGTTATACTGTAGGTGACAGGGTGACATGTTGTCCATTAGGTTATACTGTAGGTGACAGGGTGACATGTTGTGTGGACTAAAACAGCATTAAACCAGGTGTATTACAATTTTGAGAAACATTGAGAAATTAACCAGTTATCTACCTTTGATAAGAAGCTCGCTAGCTATAGATAGCTGGTAGCTTGCTAGCTAGTTAGCTCCCATGCCAATGTCAAGTCTTTCAAAACTAATATCTGACTAACTCAGATTTATTAGGTTATTTCAAAATGAAAGTTAACTGGCAAGCGCACCAAGCTTTGTGACATGTTAGTTAGCTATCCCCAGTGCGATAATGTGTTTTCACTTATTGCATCTGCATGCTTGTTGAGTTCTCCCTGGTGCACATGTTCGTGCGTGAGCTGGCTGCTCATTCTAAATAGTATAATCTAATCTGTTCAAAACACCGGTAGTTCGAAAACTTGCCATCATATTTCTGTCTTGCTCCCTCTGATCACCTCTGTCCCGGCTGTACTGTTAGATGGTATGAGGTGAAGTCGACAGTGGAACGTTCCATGGGGTATACTGTTGGTGTCCAGGGCATTGTTCTGGTCAGGACAGGGCTGGGCTGCAACAGTCAGCACAGCATACCACACTGACAAGGCACAGGGTATATATATACTGTAGCCAGCCCAAATGTACAGCGCATGCTGCTGACCAGATCTCTTGGGTCCTGAATCCTCACTAAGACTTGCCAGCGAGCCTCTTAAAGATACACAACTTTGATTCAAGAGATTCTAAGAATACAAATATCAGTAGTACAGTATAATGAATTATAGTATAGCTGAACATTACTGGGGGGAAATGACCCTCTAGATTCCAAAATTATTCTAGAATGTTCTTTAACGAATGTCATCTGAACATCTCACCTAAGCAAACAAGCCGTCTGTTCTGTTGTGACTTGTTATGACATTTATGTTTTTTTTTAAAGATACACTGCTTCCATGTACTGTTCCGTCTGTGTGAAACGTGTCAGCGGACCTGGATCAGTGTGTCTGCTAAATGACTGCAATAACGTAAATATAGATGTGAAATGCATTGTACTGTAGATCTGAAGAGAGATTTGCCTGGATACGTATTTTTGAGTCACGCTGCTTACAAGGCGAAGGAGGTTTTACGTTGGTGACATGCAAAAATATTTAACCCTCACTAAATCATTCTCCACACATGCGCACACACACTCCTCACGCAGGCACACACACACACACGCATGCATGCATACACAATCTTTTGGTCTTACTTGACATGTCCTTGGCTGAAGGGTAAAGGAGAGAAAAGGGTGTTTTTCTGTCAACTAATCACACTGTTGCAAAACATGTCAGACAAGGTTATTTTAGTGCTATGTGCAAATGAGCTCAAACAAATGAAGGCCAACATGACTCACATTCATTCTTGGAGGGTTAGGTTGAATAAGCATTTGCATTACTTACTGTAACCCGTTGTTTTAATGACATAATTATGAACATCCCTCATAGTTACCAGTGCTGGATTAGGTAGGTTCCCGGTTCATTGAATTCTGAATACAGTAGGTGTATCCCATTGCATTCTACATGAACTGTAGCCTACTAGCTTTGCTCTTTCACACAGCCCTCCTCATCGAGGTTAACTGTTGACTGTGTGTAGACATAACAGCTATATTATATTGAAACTTCGGTTCGTGACCCTTTAAGAGATCTCAACTTCACCACTTTTCCCGAGGAGCAATCCGCAATTTCCATATCGATCTATGTGATCCGTGATCCCTCTCCTTCATTCAGTTCTTTTTGTATCTCTTTCTGTCCGGTCGGTGGTTTTGTGACTGGCACGTCAACAACACCTATTCATATAACTACATTACGAAGTAAGGAGAAGAGGATAGGCAGAGAAGACATTGAATGGAGTCAGTTCTACATTGGTAAAACAGTAACTTTAATTATTATAGCTAGGGAATTCATCAATGCCTTTCTCCGCACTGCTGAGCCTGACACAGACTGAAGCTTTCTCTGTAGCCCACATTTGGACACCATTTGGAGCATTTAACGACCCACACCAGTAAACAGTGAAACTATTTCCTAGAGAAACTTTAACTACTTAAGCCTTATCTCCAGGAATCTAGGAATAAGTGAGAAACGATTGGACTCATTTGACCCTGCCATGTCACCAGTCGAGTGTCCGCAGATCATACATTTACTATTACCTTGTATTACCACATCTGCCCTACTTCACGTTTCACCCCTCAACAATCTCCATAACGAGCAGGGAACTCTGACTCTGTGCATGTGAACGCTATGCCTGCCTGCCCCAGGACCAGAAGCACCAGTCAGAGAAAGGTTTTTGAGTATTTATCTGCGTTGCCACACAGAGGTAAGGCCAAGGCCTACTTACAGATATGATTAGCCTTGTACATGTAAAGGGAATACACAATCCTTGGACACTCTTTCTCTTTCTCTCTCTCTCTCTCTCTCTCTCTCTCTCTCTCTCTCTCTCTCTCTCTCTCTCTCTCTGTCTCTTTGTCCTCCTCTGTCTCTCAGTGTTTCAAATACTCTTATTTGTCTGCTTGTGGCTTGAACCAACAAGCCATCGATCAACTGATTAAAACACTGTTTTGCAATGAAGGTCTCTAGTAGCCTCAACAGCACCCTATAGGGTAGCACCATGGTGTAGCCAGAGGACATCTATTTTCCATCCTCCTCTGGGTACATTGACTTCAATATAAAACCTAAGAGGCTCATGGAGCTCACCCCCTTCAATAGTCTTACACAATAATCATGACAAATTCCAGAGGATGTCCTCCAACCTATCAGAGCTCTTGCAGTTTATTTTTTATTTTTTTAAACTTCACCTTTATTTAACCAGGTAGGCTAGTTGAGAACAAGTTCTCATTTGCAACTGCGACCTGGCCAAGATAAAGCATAGCAGTGTGAACAGACAACACAGAGTTACACATGGAGTAAACAATTAACAAGTCAATAACACAGTAGGAAAAAAAAGGGGGAGTCTATATACATTGTGTGCAAAAGGCATGAGGAGGTAGGCGAATAATTACAATTTTGCAGATTAACACTGGAGTGATAAATGATCAGATGGTCATGTACAGGTAGAGATATTGGTGTGCAAAAGAGCAGAAAAGTAATAAATAAAAACAGTGTGGGGATGAGGTAGGTAAAAATGGGTGGGCTATTTACCGATAGACTATGTACAGCTGCAGCGATCGGTTAGCTGCTCAGATAGCAGATGTTTGAAGTTGGTGAGGGAGATAAAAGTCTCCAACTTCAGCAATTTTTGCAATTCGTTCTAGTCACAGGCAGCAGAGAACTGGAACGAAAGGCGGCCAAATGAGGTGTTGGCTTTAGGGATGATCAGTGAGATACACCTGCTGGAGCGCGTGCTACGGATGGGTGTTGCCATCGTGACCAGTGAACTGAGATAAGGCGGAGCTTTACCTAGCATGGACTTGTAGATGACCTGGAGCCAGTGGGTCTGGCGTCGAATATGTAGCGAGGGCCAGCCGACTAGAGCATACAAGTCGCAGTGGTGGGTGGTATAAGGTGCTTTAGTGACAAAACGGATGGCACTGTGATAAACTGCATCCAGTTTGCTGAGTAGAGTGTTGGAAGCAATTTTGTAGATGACATCGCCGAAGTCGAGGATCGGTAGGATAGTCAGTTTTACTAGGGTAAGTTTGGCGGCGTGAGTGAAGGAGGCTTTGTTGCGGAATAGAAAGCCGACTCTTGACTTGATTTTCGATTGGAGATGTTTGATATGAGTCTGGAAGGAGAGTTTACAGTCTAGCCAGACACCTAGGTAGTTATAGATGTCCACATATTCAAGGTCGGAACCATCCAGGGTGGTGATGCTGGTCAGGCGTGTGGGTGCAGGCAGCGAATGGTTGAAAAGCATGCATTTGGTTTTACTAGCGTTTAAGAGCAGTTGGAGGCCACGGAAGGAGTGTTGTATGGCATTGAAGCTCGTTTGGAGGTTAGATAGCACAGTGTCCAAGGACGGGCCGGAAGTATATAGAATGGTGTCGTCTGCGTAGAGGTGGATCAGGGAATCGCCCGCAGCAAGAGCAACATCATTGATATAAACAGAGAAAAGAGTCGGCCCGAGGATTGAACCCTGTGGCACCCCCATAGAGACTGCCAGAGGACCGGACAGCATGCCCTCCGATTTGACACACTGAACTCTGTCTGCAAAGTAATTGGTGAACCAGGCAAGGCAGTCATCCGAAAAACCGAGGCTACTGAGTCTGCCGATAAGAATATGGTGATTGACAGAGTCGAAAGCCTTGGCAAGGTCGATGCAGACAGCTGCACAGTACTGTCTTTTATCGATGGCGGTTATGATATCGTTTAGTACATTGAGCGTGGCTGAGGTGCACCCGTGACCGGCTCGGAAACCAGATTGCACAGCGGAGAAGGTACGGTGGGATTCGAGATGTTCAGTGACCTGTTTGTTGACTTGGCTTTCGAAGACCTTAGATAGGCAGGGCAGGATGGATATAGGTCTGTAACAGTTTGGGTCCAGGGTGTCTCCCCCTTTGAAGAGGGGGATGACTGCGGCAGCTTTCCAATCCTTGGGGATCTCAGACGATATGAAAGAGAGGTTGAACAGGCTGGTAATAGGGGTTGCGACAATTGCGGCGGATAGTTTCAGAAATAGAGGGTCCAGATTGTCAAGCCCAACTGATTTGTACGGGTCCAGGTTTTGCAGCTCTTTCAGAACATCTGCTATCTGTATTTGGGTAAAGGAGAACCTGGAGAGGCTTGGGCGAGTAGCTGCGGGGGGGGCGGAGCTGTTGGCCGAGGTTGGAGTAGCCAGGCGGAAGGCATGGCCAGCCGTTGAGAAATGCTTGTTGAAGTTTTCGATAATCATGGATTTGTCGGTGGTGACCGTGTTACCTAGCCTCAGTGCAGTGGGCAGCTGGGAGGAGGTGCTCTTGTTCTCCATGGACTTCATAGTGTCCCAGAACTTTATGGAGTTGGAGCTACAGGATGCAAATTTCTGCCTGAAGAAGCTGGCCTTTGCTTTCCTGACTGACTGCGTGTATTGGTTCCTGACTTCCCTGAACAGTTGCATATCGCGGGGACTATTCGATGCTATTGCAGTCCGCCACAGGGTTTTTGTGCTGGTCGAGGGCAGTCAGGTCTGGAGTGAACCAAGGGCTATATCTGTTCTTAGTTCTGCATTTTTGAACGGAGCATGCTTATCTAAAATGGTGAGGAAGTTACTTTTATGACAGGATGAGGTCAATGTCCTTCCAGGATACCCGGGCCAGGTCGATTAGAAAGGCCTGCTCACAGAAGTGTTTTAGGGAGCGTTTGACAGTGATGAGGGGTGGTCGTTTGACTGCGGCTCCGTAGCGGATACAGGCAATGAGGCAGTGATCGCTGAGATCCTGGTTGAAGACAGCGGAGGTGTATTTGGAGGGCCAGTTGGTCAGGATGACGTCTATGAGGGTGCCCTTGTTTACAGATTTAGGGTTGTACCTTGTGGGTTCCTTGATGATTTGTGTGAGATTGAGGGCATCTAGCTTAGATTGTAGGACTGCCGGGGTGTTAAGCATATCCCAGTTTAGGTCACCTAACAGAACAAACTTTGAAGCTAGATGGGGGGCGATCAATTCACAAATGGTGTCCAGGGCACAGCTGGGAGCTGAGGGGGCAGGCGGCAACAGTGAGAGACTTATTTCTGGAGAGAGTAATTTTCAAAATTAGTAGTTCGAACTGTTTGGGTATGGACCTGGAAAGTATGACATTACTTTGCAGGCTCTCTCTGCAGTAGACTGCAACTCCTCCCCCTTTGGCAGTTCTACCTTGACGGAAAATGTTATAGTTGTGTATGGAAATCTCCGAATTTTTGGTGGCCTTCCTGAGCCAGGATTCAGACACGGCAAGGACATCAGGGTTAGCAGATTGTGCTAAAGCAGTGAGTAAAACAAACTTAGGGAGGAGGCTTCTGATGTTGACATGCATGAAACCAAGGCTTTTTCGATTACAGAAGTCAACAAATGAGGGTGCCTGGGGACATGCAGGGCCTGGGTTTACCTCCACATCACCCGCAGAACAGAGGAGGAGTAGAATGAGGGTGCGGCTAAAGGCTATCAAAACTGGTCGCCTAGAGCGTTGGGGACAGAGAATAAAAGGAGCAGATTTCTGGGCATGGTAGAATATATTCAGGGCATAATGCGCAGACAGGGGTATGGTGGGGTGCGGGTACAGCGTAAGCCCAGGCACTGGGTGATGATGAGAGAGGTTGTATCACTGGACATGCTGGTTGTAATGGGTGAGGTCACTGCATGTGTGGGAGGTGGGACAAAGGAGGTATCAGGGGTATGAAGGGTGGAACTAGGGGCTCCATTGTAAACTAAAACAATGATAACTAACCTGAACAACAGTATACAAGGCATGTTGACATTTGAGAGAGACATACAGCGAGGCATACAGTAATCACAGGTGTTGAATTGGGAGAGCTAGCTAAAACAGTAGCTAAAACAGTAGGTGAGACAACAACAGCTAATCAGCTAGCACAACAACAGCAGGTAAAATGGCGTTGACTAGGCAGGGAGGGTCGGATTAACTACACACAGAGCCTGAATGCGGCTGGGGCCGACAGATAAAACATAAACAAGCAGAATGGAGTACCGTGATTAATGGACAGTCCAGCATGCATCAGCTATGTAGCCAAGTGATCAGTGTCCAGGGGGCAGCGGTGGATGGGGCAGGGAAGGTAGACTGGCGAGTATTATCCAGGTTAAAAAAACTGGCTGGCTGTGCAGAAGGTAAAAGGTAAAAGCCGCTAGCAGTGGCTAACAATGACTAAATAGCTTGTAGCTAGTTAGCTGGTTAGCTTCTGGAGGTTCTTGAGTGTGTTCTAAAAATTAAAAATAATAGCGATTCCGTATCACATTGGGTGAGGCAGGTTACCGGAAGGTATAAACGAATTAAAAATCGAAAAGAGATTGAAAGTAAATATGGGTGCAGTGAGTGGTTGGGACGCGGCGATTCAGGCGGTTAGCAGGCCTGTGCTAACAAGCTAACAGTTAGTAGGCCGGGGCTAAACAAGGTAGCAGTTAGCGGACCGGGGCTAAACAAGCTAGCAGTTAGCAGGCCGAATTAGCAAGCAAGGAGATAGCAAGGGCTAGAAAGTTAGCCTTTGGGGGACGTCGCGATGGGGTGAGTCTGTTTATGCCTCTTCATGCGGTGACATCGATAGACCGGTCGTGGGTCCGGATATTGTAGCCCAGGAGTATGCTTCGGTGGTAGCACAGGAGCTCTGGCCGGGATAGCTTCAAGCTAAGTGGGTGGAAACGCTAGCCAGAAGTAATCATCTGGGGTTGCGGTGAGCTAGTTAGCTAGTTGTGAAGAACCAGCTGAAAATGTTCCGTTTGCGGTGGGAATCCGGTGGGCATCCGGGGATAAAAAATAATAGGTCCGTTATGCTCTGGTTAGAGTCGCGTTGTTCGAACTGGCGAGAGCTTTCCGAGCTAAAGGTTAGCTGATGACCGGTTAGCTGAAGACCGCTAGCAATGGTTTGCTGATAGCTGTTAGTTAGCTGGCTAGCTTCAGTTGAGGGGGGTTCCGGATCCGAAGTAAATATAAATACTTTAGAAAAAAAATCAGATCCGCGCTACATTGGGTGAGGCGGGTTGCAGGAGAGTATTTAGAAGTTGAGGTTTAGCAAAATGTTTTAAAAGATATGCGAAGAAAAATATGTAAAAAAACGATATATACAAGGGACACGACACGACAAGACGTCTGACTGCTACGCCATCTTGGATTCGTCAGTATGAACAGACATGTTGTCATCCAAAGGATCATAGAATTAATCTAGTACTGAAAGCATAAACTACAGCTAGCTAGCACTGCAGTGTGGTGAGAAGTTTATTCAAGGAGAGAGACAATAGTTTAACTGTTTTGAACAAATGCATCTCTTCATAAATTAAGGAGAAGCAGCAGAGTAAGAGAGAAGAATTTCGTTATGTTTTTTTCCGTTTTACTAATCTTAGTTTACCCTTCACTTAAATAGCTAAAGCAGCTCATTTAGCCTACTCAACAATCGGATTCAAACAAAGAGGAATGCAATTTAGGTTAGCTATCTGGCTAACTCTTCCAAGTCAAGGTAAGCTTTAGTTTTTAGGAATTTATTGCCACAGGGGCCTGCCGATGTAACTGCTAAACTGCTTGCTGTACACAGTACTGCGTGATTGTACACATGGATTGGATTGTGGGTTTACTTACGCGTTAGTTCTAGTTTGTCGATTAGCTTTAACTTTAATATGGTGACTACGATGTAGGATCTGGTAAGCATTTATGGTACAAAGGTTTGGCTTGGAGAGGTTTTTGTACCTGGTCACAGACAGCTGTTGTGTTGTGCACTGAAGTCCACAAGCGAAGTGAAAAGTTAAGAGCGTGTAGTTGGGAGAAGGAATTCTACAACAAGAAAAGTGATGATGCTGTATGTGGCTGTTATGAAATTGAACTGCGTGTGCAGGTGATCAGGGGTGTATTCATTCCGCCGATTCTGTTGCAAAACGTTTCTTAAACAGAAGCAAACCAAACAAAACGGTGAGAGACCTACCGGAATTTGTCCAATAGGAACTCTCTGTTTGGACTAATGACTACACCCCAGATCAGTTAGATGCAGGCAAGTGTGTGCAAGGCAGTATTGAATGTGTCACTGTCTGTCACCTTGATTACTCCGGTTTGTCTCTCAACCTGTGCACCTACGTTATAAACATTCATTTGTAGGTTGTAGCAACCTCATGATGGGTATAGATAGGGCAAATTCAAGTATCATGTAGCAGCCTAACCCTATCGATGTTACATTGATCTGGGTGAATGGAATATGAATGGCAGTCCTTCAATATGATGTAATAGAAATAAGGCCATGCTCATAAAAACTATTTTCCTCCCTAATATTAAACTGCACTGACAGCCACTGATGTGGGTGGAGCAGCAGAATTGCATGGCTGCTGAAAACTATGACATCCCAAATTGGAGACTTTGGGAGTCAACGTGTCACTGACCTGAATATGTCTAAACTGACAGCTTACTCTCAGGCACTCAGAGTCACTCAGTGTTAACTCAGCGTTACTAGCGAGTCAGCCCTGCATTTTCAATCCATTAACTTCACTGGTGATCTCTTCACCATTCAGAGTAATCATTGATTTTATCCTCCTAAAAATCGACCTACTGTAGCACCCAGTGCGAATATTGATTGACCCTCATTTAAGAGAGTGATCAACACTAAAGTAGATATATTTCCCAAAAAATATCAGGTGTATTATGCAGGCCTCTTGGCCTTATAGCATTTTAATAACACGAATGTCTGAACAAACCAGTGCTAGCTGCTTTCAGAATGCACCATTAGCACAGCACTCCTCAATCATAGGGAAGGCTGCTTTATATTTTGGACCCTGAGTCATAGTGACATATTGAGACACCTCTGCAGCAGCCAAATCACTGAACCACCCTCTACCCTCCCTCTGTCCATCAGTCCCTGTGGTGTTTTTTTTCATGCAGTGCACTCTCTCTGATGGATCAATAACCGCTTATATAACGTGCCTCATTGGTGCCGGTTTGAGCTGGAGATGGGATTCCAGCTGCCTGGGACACGTGATGCAGATTTAGGGTGTGGAAGATGACCCAAATTCTCTCCCCCTTCCCCCCTCCAACATCACCCATTCCTCCCCCCTATGCTCTCCCCCAATAACCACAACTCTCAACCCCCAGGAAAGCAGGGAGAGAGCGAGAGAGCGAGAGAGAGAGAGAGATACGCAGGCAGCTCCAAGAAGGGCAGTACTGTGAGAAGCCTGGTCAGGCAGCTGATATATCGATTTGTTGGGCAGTGGCTCATGACTCAACTGTTGGGACGTTCATGGAAAGAGCCAGGCTGGGCTGTCACCAGCCAGACAAGGCCCTAGCTGCCACCATGCCACAAACACACAGCCACACACACACACTTAGCAATAGTAGAAAGGGCATATGATAGGTGAGATGACCTTAGATAATGATGTCACCAAGCCAGGTAACTAGTGTTTCTACTTTGTGCCTGCGGTGTATACACCTTCGTTTTGCCCTGCCCTGTGTGTCACACTGTTCCATTGGTGTTATAGAAACAGTCAGCCTTATCTTGAACAACTTCACACACCCCTGTTCAGCACCACCCAAAGCTTTTCAGGAAAATACATTTACAAAACATAAAGACATTTCTCTATGTCTTCCACTAACTCTAAGGACTCAAAACCTGCTAATGCATCCCAGAAAAATGTATGTTTCACAATAAGATAATAAAATGCTATTCTTGCATTACTGCTCTATTCCATAAATGTTTGTGCAGGAATAAAGCACGGGAGCATACTTTGTACAGATATTTCCTTCTTTTAGAAAAACATGAACCAACCATCTACTCTTTGTGACGGTGACAGCATGAACGCTTTACAAAGCCAATAGATGTTTCTGAAATTGTTCATAAGTACTCCATTGAAATACATTGTGAATAAAAAGTCATCTTTAATCAAGGTCCTGTGGAAACTGAAGCACGAAGCCAGAAGACCTTATAGACAGCCATTTTGTTTTTAAGAGTGAGTCCACAGCCAAGATAATACCGAACATGGAAAGTAACTAGCCACCTCAGAGACCAGACAAGTACTCATTGGGTAATAATTATGACTCAATCTGAGAGGAACCCTGACGGGTTCAGAGGTGAGACAAATCCTGACTTGTGTTCTGTCCAGGTTCAGAGGTGAGACAAATCCTGACTTGTGTCCTGTCCAGGTTCAGAGGTGAAACGATTCCTGACTTGTGTCCTGTCCGTGTTCAAAGGTGAGAGGAGATAGGGAATCAAAGAGAGGGAATGGTTCTGTCATGACTACAACACAAAGCATATATATTTGAGGGAGATTTTTTGTTAACCACCTTTTCAAAGATGGGATATTACCAAGAACCAAACCCCATCATTAGGCCGTTTGCTTGCCTCTGATAAAGAGTGTGGGCAAGGCTTTTGTCGGATACCGTCTATAGCAGTGATCTTCAAGGCATTCCTAGTCGATCACCAAATATTTCTGTAGAAAAGACAACGCACGCTAAAGGCTTGCGCTCCTTTTTTTAAATTGTGTTGCGCTGTTGCCGGTAGGTGCACTTGATTCAAAAGGCCTGCGCACCGGGTAAGCAAAGTGTTTCCATGAGACAAACTCCGCCTACTTGGAAGACTAAATCGAGTGCACCTACTGCGCTGCCCAATCGGATAGCTCAAATCACCGTGGCTATAGAGCTTCGGTGACCCTGGCCACAGCCAAGTTTAATAGGCTACAAGCCTACGTAATATTTAATAACTTTTAAAACCATGACCACAGAGAGACTGTCAAAGAATACAGCAAAGAGCTGCTGTTTTTATGAGTGTGTTCATGTCTAAATTTATATTCAGCACTGTCACAGTTTTTATTCAACACTATTACAAACGCACTTCTCCGCAGCTGCAATGAATGAGTAGCCAAGTATCGATAACCCTGCGTTTTATTATTATTAGCAGCTCGTCGTGTCGATTTTAATATGAAGGAATATTTAACTTTCTCTGGTCATAGGAACAACATGAATTTGTGCATGAGACAAATACGGTGCGACTCGAGTTTCACCATCAGGTGGAAGACGGTGTCCCCTCTCTCTGGTCAGTCTTACAGGAGGAAAGGAAGGAGAGAGCAGAGAACGGTCATCCAACTTGGAATTCCAAGTCGGAAACTTGGACATCTTTCTAGAGCTCCGACTTTTCGACCTGAATATCAGTGACGTGGTGATTTGACCTCGTTGACCATCAGATGCAGGTACCATCAGTCCAGTGAAATAAAAAAGCAAATTATTTCAATTCATCATAGAGCTCCACAGTGCCTCACAAATGCTAAACCAACTGATATATTTAGTTATCAAAGCTCGAGTTTTGAAATATAATATGATCTGATTAGCAATATTGTCAGGCCAATCATATAGCCAATATGCTGTGATTATGTATTAGGCCTACTGCCCAAACCTCATTCCTAAAACACTGTTTGTGTGGATTAATGTATATTTGTTTAATCTGAGCAGTAGATCTCAGCTTGCTTTTTGACTGCGAAAGTGATCTTGACTCAGAAAAGGTTGGTGACCACTAGTCTATAGCATATAGAGGAACTGTATATGACTCAGTGAGACTGTGGGGCTGGTCCTGCTGCTGTGTCAGTCAGCCACCCACTAGCGACTAGCATAGGGGAACAGTATGACTCATCAGCATCTTGTGTTTCCTGCTGCTATAATTAGACAATCCATTAATTCCTGGAACATACTGATGATAGGAACCCCTCATCCTATGTTTCACTGGGACCTCATTCAACTCTATAGCTTTCTAGGTACACTGCGATACCTTTTAAAGCCAACAGCTATGTTTGAAAAGTCACGTTATTGCACTATAATCCACTTTTGACTTTTTTGTTTGTTTCATATGCCCTCTATGCTACATGGCTGGTGTTACATTGAGGTATGTGCTCCATAGTAAGTGTTACATTTAACTATGCACTTCTCCTCAACGGTTTTCAGCCAGTGAACTCTCCCCTGCCTACCTTGTCTGAAGGTCTGTCTGGTCTCTTTATCAATCTCTCTCTGATGCCCACAGCTGGAATCAACAGGCTGGAGGATAGAAGCAGACAGGAGGGCGAGATGGAATGAGAAGGAGGGGGAGAGGAGTAGGACACGGAGGGGGGGACGGGCGGAATTGGATGTTGATGAGACACAACATATCCTAGGTTGGGGAGATAAGAGACACGCACACAAACGCACACAGCGACTCACATACCCTTGTGCCACCAATCCAGTCTTCTCTGCCCTGCCCTCTGCATTATTTTGGGGAAGATGAGTGTAAATGTGAAGGCCTTTGAAGGTTGCATTGGGACAAAGAGAAAGGCAGATGTCTGTCTGGATTCAAGGCATATTACCCTCTCTCTTTCTTTCCCTCTATCTCTCATCCTCTCTTCCCTTTTATCTCCCTTTCTCTCTTTCTCACTCTCCCTGTACTGCTCCCCCCGCTTTCTCTCTTTCTCTGTCTCTCTCCAGCCTCCACAGATCCAGGACAGCTCAGGACAGTTCAGGACAGGGGGGGAGGCAGGGAGACAGGTGGGGAGGCAGGGAGACAGGCAGGGAGACAGGCAGGGAGACAGGCGGAGAGGCAGGGAGACAGGCGGGGAGGCAGGGAGACAGGCGGAGAGGCAGGGAGACAGGCGGAGAGGCAGGGAGACAGGCGGAGAGGCAGGGAGACAGGCGGGGAGGTAGGGAGACAGGCAGGGAGACAGGCGGGGAGACAGGCGGGGAGACAGGGAGACAGGCAGGGAGGCATGGAGAGGGGGCAGGCGGGGAGGCGGGGAGACAAGTGGGGAGGCAGGGAGACAGGCGGGGAGGCAGGGAGACAGGCGGGGAGACAGGCGGGGAGGCAGGGAGACAGGCGGAGAGGCAGGGAGACAAGCGGAGAGGCAGGGAGACAGGCGGAGAGGCAGGGAGACAGGCGGGGAGGCAGGGAGACAGGCGGGGAGGCAGGGAGACAGGCGGGGAGGCAGGGAGACAGGCGGGGAGGCAGGGAGACAGGCGGAGAGGCAGGGAGACAGGCGGAGAGGCAGGGAGACAGGCGGGGAGGCAGGGAGACAGGCCGGAGAGGCAGGGAGACAGGCGGAGAGGCAGGGAGACAGGCGGAGAGGCAGGGAGACAGGCGGAGAGGCAGGGAGACAGGCGGAGAGGCAGGGAGACAGGCGGAGAGGCAGGGAGGCATGGAGACAGGCGGAGAGGCAGGGAGGCATGGAGACAGGCGGGGAGGCAGGGAGACAGGCAGGGCAGCGAGGCGCAAAGGGCACTGTACCATCCTCTGGAGGAGACTGAGGATCCCACTGATACAGTATGACAGCCTGACTTGGCAAAACTGTCTGGGGTGGGGGGAATTTGAGTGTGAGTGTGTGAGTGTGTTTGTGTGTGAGAGTGCGTGAGAGAAGGAGAGAGAAAGGCAGAAAGAGAGAGAGAGAGAGTGTGTGTGTGTTGTTTTGGTTATGCTATCCTTTTGGGGACCAGAAGTACGTAAAAGTGGGGACATTTTTGCCTGTTCCCACAAGGAAATGTATTTTAGGGGTTAGATTTAAGGTTAGGGTTAGGTTAAGGGTTAGATTTAGGGTTAGGGGTTAGGTTTAGGGTCAGGGAAAATAGGATTTTGAATGGGAATCAATTGTTGGATCCGCACAAAGATAGTAAAACAAACATGTGTGTGTGAGAGAGAGAGAGAGAGACTGTGCATGTCAGGTATGTTTGTAAGAGAAGGGTTGTGTCTGTGTGTGGAGATCAATTTAGAAACTAGTAGGTCATATGCTGCTTTTTTCTTATGCATCGCTGTGAAACACCTGAACAAACAGGCCGACTAGAACAAGGCACAACCTTTACAGCACAGACACTATCCTTGTGATGTCTTTGAGGCCAGGGCATGTGTGTGTGTTTGTGTATGTGCGTGTATACCTGCCTTCATGTGTGTGCTTGACACAGCGCCATTCGTCATAGCATCCCTGGGAAGAGGGTGCTAACAGGACTCACAGACCACACTGCCTGGGTTACACAATGCAGGAAGGTTCCACAATAAGAGAGAGAGGGGGCGGGGTTGGAGTGAGAGTGATAGAGAGCGACAGAAAAAGAAAGGAGATGGGAGAGAGAGCGTGTGGTGGTGGTTTGTGAGAGGGACAGAGAGAGAGAGACCGAGAAAGAGAGGAGAAGGAGAGAGGGGGAGAGATAGAGATTAAGACAAAAGGGCTTTATTTTCAGACAGAAATACTCCTCAGTTTCACCAGCATCGTCCGGGTGGCTGGTCCCGGACGATGCCACAGGTGAAGAAGCCAGATGTGGAGGTCCTGGGCTGGCGTGGTTACACATGGTCTACGGTTGTGAGGCCGGTTGGAGGTACTGACATGTTCTCTAAAATGACGTTGGAGGCGGCTTATGGTAGAGAAATTAACATTAAATTATCTGGTAAAAGTTCTGGTGGACATTCCTGCAGTCAGCATGCCATTGCACACTCCCTCAACTTGAGACATCTGTGACATTGTGTTGTGTGACAAAACTGCACATTTTAGAGTGGCCTTTTATTGTCCCCAGCACATGGTCCACCTGTGTAATGATCATGCTGTTTAATCAGTTTCTTGATATGTCGCACCTGTCAGGTGGATGGAATATTTTGGCAAAGGAGAAATGCTCACTAACAGGGATGTAAAACATTGTGGGCACAGAATTTGAGGGAAGTAAGGTTTCTGTGCATCAGGAACATTTCTGGTATCTTTTATTTCAGCTCATGAAACATGGGCCCAACACTTAACAAGTTGTGTTTATATTTTTGTTTAGTATATAGAGGGGGAATGGAGAGAGCTTTTACTCAAATATCCAAACCCAGCCTACCAAACAGTGAACTGATAGCTGCCACAGACTGGAAAGCGACATTGTGTAAGTGTTCTCTCGCAACCCCTCTCTCTTTCCTCCCTCCAGAGACATCAAATTATATTGTTTTCTTCCATCGCAATGAGTTAAACCACATTTTCACATGATAATAATTGTGCATTTCACAAACAGTCTCTCTCTCTCTTTTCTCTTTTCTCTCTTCTCTCTTCTCTCTTCTCACTTCTCACTTCTCTCTCTCTATCTCTTCTCTCTCTTCTCTTCTCTCTCTTCTCTTCTCTCTCTCTCTCGACTCCAGATCTGTTTGGCTTGGCTCTTAGGTGTCAAGCGTAGTTCAGCCCTGCTAAGGAACAGAGAGTGACAATCACAAAGCTATCCAGCTAGCACATTCGGTTCCTTGTAAGTTGTGGGAAAGTATGTTTTTGGTTTGACATTGGTTGTGAGAAGAAAGCCATAAGTGTCCTGATCGATAAAACGGAATGTTCTGACAACATAAGTGAAAAAGCACACAAAACAAAGGCTCATGTAGGCTATCCGCGCATGTTTGTTCACTCACAAATGACTTCCAGCAGCCAAATAGTGCTCTGTGCACCCGCCATTTGATGAATGGAAAGAAACATCTGTTAAAACACCCAATTAGTTTAATGACATTCGACGATTGATGACATTCAGCGATTGCATTGATGCGTCTGCTGCTGCCCGGGCGCTTCAGTCTCGGCCAGTCATCTCCTCCATGGAAAAATGTCAGTGTTCTCATCAAACCACACCGCATTTTGGAGTGTATATACCACCTGTTTTCAAGTCCATTCGCTCATTTTTCATGTGACTGACGGTCATGATAAATAATGTTGTAAAAGCCTACAGTTTTCTTGATTTTTGTTTTGTTTTAATTATCGTGATAGTCTCATGTTTTACAGGTACGGCATATCTCCACTATTTCTTTTCCTAGGACGCCGTACCGGACCGGCTTACTTTCACCCCTGGAGCTAAGAAACATATGGTTCTCAGAACATTATGTGCTAGCTGGGTACCTAGCTGTCACATGGCATTATCTCTCTCCCATAGTGTCTGGCTACCCTCCCTTAGCTTCAGGCACGGGCGTTAACACTCAAGTCCTTAAACCTTAGCTACACATGATACTACAAAACAGGAATTCATGTACTAGCTAGCATAGAGAATAACAACGCTTTTTCTTGCAGATATCCCCACACCACACCCAATATGCAACATAGCCATTTAACCCTTTACACTCGTGGGAATTGGCCTATATGGATGTCATGGATGTTGAAATGTTTCTTACAGAAGAATTATGGAAAGCATTTACATAACCATGGTAGCAATTAAAAGGGAACAGTTTGGAGATTATGGGGAAATTATTAGACTAAAGGTGAGGACACAACAGTTCACCTGACACAAGGCTGAATCCAAACATTACACTGTAGATACTTTCAACAATATGATGAGAATATTCTTGGAAAATATGGGGTAGGTACAACATAAGACAAAAAAAATACAAAGGTTTGAGTGAGAGGTCAAACTGGTGTCTCCAAGTGGCCACACACCTCTCCAATTGTGCACAATCCAAACATTAGACAGTGTAACAGTTCCTAAGTCATTTCAATGCACTTTTAAGACTCAAAGAAGAGCGTTTTGAGCTCTCCTAGCTTTGCCGTTGAGGAACTAGAGAAATCACATTTGTAGTTGTTTCATTTGGAACACAGCCCTGCATCACACATTTACTGTTGTTGTTTTCCAAAAGCGTTACATTATAAATCGCAGTCTGGGTCAGGGGGGGGATCATTTGAAAGCTTGTTCTATTGCCAGCATGATTAGCTAAATGATAAAAATATGATCTTACGGTGTGAGGATTTCACAAGGCAATGCAGAGAAGCAGATAATGTTGGTGCACATAGAACGGAGTCATGAGTGAATTCAGATGTGTGGTCCATGGCAAATATTCTTCAAAATACAATAAACATAGGCTCATTCTGTTCAGGACAACCCAGGGTTTAATGCCATGTCATCTTCTAACTGTACATCAAACATCGTGATAATAAACGTTGACACTGTATACTAAATTAGGAGACCCAGCCTACAAAGGGAAACCCAGCCTCGAGCTGCCCAGTGACACAAGCCTACCAGATGGGCTAAATATATTTTGTGCTCGCTTCGAGGCAAGCAACACTGAAGCATGCATGAGAGCACCAGCTGTTCCATATGATTGTGTGATCACACTCTCTGTAGCCTATGTGAGCAAGAAGTTTAAACATGTCAACATTCACAAGGCCGCGGGGCCAGACGGATTACCAGGACGTGTACTCGGAGCATGCGCTGACCAACTGGCAAGTGTCTTCACTGACATTTTCAACATGTCCCTGACCAAGTCTGTAATACCTACAAGTTTCAAGCAGACCACCATAGTCCCGGTGCCCAAGAAAGCGAAGGTAAGCTGCCTAAATGACTACCACCCCGTGGCACTCACGTCGGTAGCATTGAAGTGCTTTGAAAGGCTGGTCATGGCTCACATCAACACCATCATCCCGGATACCCTAGAACCACTCCAATTTGCATACCGCCCCAACAGATCCACAGATTACGCAATCTCAATCGCATCCACACTGCCCTTTCCCACCTGGACAAAAGGAACACCTATGTGAGAATGCTGTTCATTGACTACAGCTCAGCGTTCAAAACCATAGTGCCAACAAAGCTCATCACTAAGCTAAATACCCTGGGACTAAACACCTTCCTCTGCAAATGGATCCTGTACTTCCTGACGGGCCCTCAACATGTGGTAAGGGTAGGCAACAACACATCTGCCACGCCGATCCTCAACACAGGGGCCCCTCAGGGGTTCTTGCTAAGTCCACACCTGTACTCCCTGTTCACCCATGACTGCATGGCAAAGCACAACTCCAACACCATCATTAAGTTTACAATGGGGGTAGGCCTGATCACCGACAACGATGAGTTAGATTATAGGGAGGAGATCAGAGATTCTGGCAGTGTGGTGGTGCCAGGACAACAACTTCTCCCTCAATGTGAGCAAGACAAAGGAGCTGATCGTGGACGACAGGAAAAGGAGGGCCGAACTAGCCCCCATCGATGGGGCTGTAGTGGAGCGTGTCGAGAGTTTCAAGTTCCTTGGTGTCCACATCACCAACAATCTATCATGGTCCAAACACACTAAGAAAGTTGTGAAGAGGGTACGACCACACCTTTTCCCCCTCAGGAGACTGAAAAGATTTGGCATGGGTCCCCAGATCCTCAAAAGGTTCTACAATTGCACCATCGAGAGCATCCTGACCAGTTGCATCACCGCCTGGTATGGCAACTGATTGGCATCTGACTGTAGGGCGCGACAGAGAGTAGTGCTTACAGCCCAATACATCATTGGGGTCAAGCTTCCTGCCACACAGGACCTACAGTTGAAGTTGGAAGTTTACATACACCTTAGCCAAATACATTAAACTACATTTTTCACAATTCCTGACATTTAATCCTAGTAGAAATTCCCTGTCTTAGGTCAATTAGGATCACCACTATTTTAAGAATGTGAAATGTCAGAATAATAGTAGAGAGAATGACTTATTTCAACGTATTTCATCTTATTTCAACGTATTTATTTCATCACATTCCCAGTGGGTCAGAAGTTTACATACACTCAATTAGAATTTGGTAGAATTGCCTTTAAATTGTTTAACTTGGGTCAAATGTTTTGGGTAGCCTTCCACAAGCTTCCTACAATACATTGGGTGGATTTTGGCCCATTCCTCCTGACAGAGCTGGTGTAATTGAGTCAGGTTTGTTGGCCTCCTTGCTCGCACATGCTTTTTCAGCACTGCCCACAAATTTTCTATAGGATTAAGGTCAGGGGTTTGTGATGGCCACTCCAATACCTTGACTTTGTACTTAAGCCATTTTGCCACAACTTTGGAAGTATGCTTGGGGTCATTGTCCATTTTGAAAGACCTATTTGCGACCAAGCTTTAACTGTCTTGAGATGTTGCTTCAATATATCCACATAATTGTCCCCCCTCATGATGCCATCTATTTTGTGAAGTGCACCACTCCCTCCTGCAGCAAAGCACCTCCACAACATGACGCTGCCAACTTGCAAGCCTCCCCCTTTTTCCTCCAAACATATCGATGGTCATTATGGCCAAACAGTCCTATTTTTGTTTCATCAGAGGGATGAAACAAAGGAGGACATTTATCCAAAAAGTATGATCGTTGTCCCCATGTGCAGTTGCAAACCGTAGTCTTGCTTTTTTATGGTGGTTTTGGAGCAGTGGCTTGTTCGTTGCTGAGCAGCCTTTCAGGTTATGTCGATATAGGACTTGTTTTACCGTGGATATAGATACTTTTGTACGTGTTTCCTCCAGCATCTTCACAAGGTCCTTTTCTGTTGTTCTGGGATTGATTTGCACTAAAGTACGTTCGTCACTAGGAGACAGAACAGGTTTCCTTCCTGAATGGTATGATGGCTGCGTGGTCCCATGGTGTTTATATTTGTGTACTATTGTTTTTACAGATGAACGTGGTACCTTCAGTTGTTTGGCAATTGCTCCCAAGTATGAACCAGACTTGTGGAGGTCTACAATTTTTTTCTGAGATCTTGGCTGATTTCTTTTGATTTTCCCATGATGTCAAAAGCTATGATGTCATTTTCTGGGATTTTCCAAGATGTTTAAAGGCAGTCAACTTAGTGGATGTAAACTTCTGACCCACTGGAATTGTTATACAGGGAATTATAAGTGAAATCATCTGTCTGTAAACAATTGTTGTAAAAATTACTTGTGTGATGCACAAAGTAGATGTCCTAACCGACATCCAAAACTATAGTTTGTTAACAAGAAATTTGTGAATTGGTTGAAAAACTAGTTTTAATAACTCCAACCAAAGTGTATGTAAACTTCCGATTTGAGCTGTATATACTAGGCGGTATCAGAGGAAGGCCCAAAAATGGTCAAAGACTCCAGTCACCCAAGTCATAGACTGTTCTCTCTGCTACCGCATGGCAAGCGGTACTGGAGCACCAAGTCTAGGTCCAAAAGGCTCCTTAACAGCTTCTACCCCCAAGCTATAAGACTGCTGAACAATTCATCAAATGGCCACCCGGACTATTACATTGACCCCTTTGTTTTTACATTGCTGTTACTCGCTGTTTATGCATAGTCACTTTACCCCTACCTACATATCACTGTTTATGCATAGTCACCTTACCCCTACCTACATATCACTGTTTATGCATAGTCACTTTACCCCTACCTACATATCACTGTTTATGCATAGTCACCTTACCCCTACCTACATATCACTGTTTATGCATAGTCACTTTACCCCTACCTACATATCACTGTTTATGCATAGTCACCTTACCCCTACCTACATATCACTGTTTATGCATAGTCACTTTACCCCTACCTACATGTCACTGTTTATGCATAGTCACTTTACCCCTACCTACATATCACTGTTTATGCATAGTCACTTTACCCCTACCTACATGTACAAATGACCTCGACTAACCTGTACCCCCACACATTGCCTCGGTACCGTTACCCAATATATATGTGTTACTTTTTTATTTTTTATTTTATTTTATTTAGTAAATATTTTCGTAACTCTATTCTCTTAACTGCATTGTTGGTTAAGTAAGGTCTACGCCTGCTGTATTCTGTGCATGTAACATATACAATTTGATTTACATGAGTTTTATGATATGGAAATGTGAAGTGCACATTTTGACTCATGGTTGTTTGGCTTTCTTGTATGACATCAAAGTCGTATTTATTATAATCCTCAACATCTTATCTTTCAAAATACATTGAGGACTCTTAATTTACAACTTTTCCCTCACTCAGACAACAAAACAGGAGTTATGGTGCAACTTGTCATGAGCTGGGCAACTCAGACCGTTTGTCAGTCAATACCCAGAGCAGTGAATCGGAGACCCTGAGCTCTGATGTCATGTATAGCATGTTACTAGCTATCTATAGAGAACAGTGAGGTATTTTCCTAGCAGATACCAGTAAACCCACTTTGAACCACAGAGGCTAGACATACAGGATTTGATGTGTTAGCTAGCTATAAAGAATAATTGTGAGCCTTTCCTTAAGCAGATATCACCACTGAACCATTATGAACCACAGAGCATAACATATAGGATTGAGGATTTGATGTGCTATCTACAGTAAATAGAGAAGGCTTTCCTTAGCAGATATCACAACATCCAAACCTAACACAGAACCATATAGAATTTGATGTAATAGCTAGCTAGGCCTTTCCTAGCAGATATCCCCACACCACACCCAATATGCCTATGGCATGTGTCTGCAGAGGAATGTGTTAAAGGCTAGTATGCATCACAAATATTCTGCTTGAGATGGAGCTACTCACACTTCACCATCACCAACCCATCTGAGGGTGAGGAGAGGAGGGGAGGAGAGGATTGGGTGGGGGGAGAGATAGGAGGAGGAGAGGGGGGAGAGAAGGAATGAGGGGTTGAGGGTGGTGGAGGAGATGAGGGAGGGGGAGTAGAAGGAGAGAGGAGGTGCAACAGGGTTGAAAAAGCTCCAGATGAGCAGATGTTTTTCCTGACGATCTGACATGTGAGATTCTTGTGTTTATTTATGTTTTTCAGAAATACTGCCTAGGCTGGCAGTCACAGATTCTTAGAAGTTTATGCAGCTGTACATATTGGCATGTAAAGGTAACATATTGGATTAGAGAAGAGGCTTGGAATCCGAGCTACATCGGATAGGCCAAGCTATACTTCATCACTGCAAATGAGAACAGTAAGAGAGCGACCCATCGTGACTGGTGTCAAATTCACTGGTCCATGTGAAATAGCACACGTTACACACATTATTGATATATGACCTGAGGGTGGAAATAGGCTGAATACTGGATATACTGTAACTACAAGTCCATAATGTCTGCTCTGCACACATATTGTATGCATACTTGCATTTAAAAGTACAGTATATGAATTCATGACTTTATTGATTTGATTTAATACACATAATTCTGTGCATTTTTGGCACAAAATAAATGCATCACTTCCGTGATTAGATTTACTTGTGACTCGGCAGATATCTTTTTAAACCAGGGCTATATCTGGCCTCCATGTGCTGTGCTCCAGTTTCCCAGCCTAAAGCAGCAGAGATATAGCTGCGTCATTGTGTCTTTTAGGCAGTCTCTCAGAGAGACAGAAACCATTCAGAAACCCAGCCAGTGCTGCCACCTTCTGGACACTAGAGGTTTGTGGGACTTGGTCTTAATGACATCATTGTGATGGGTAAATAGATCAGACGATAACGCCAAAGTAAGAGCATCATTAGAAATGTAAGTCATGCAGACAGGTTGTTAGGCGATATGCCCTTCACACAATATAACCTGTTCTCATGTGCATAGGGTGGGAAACGTATGCTCTATTAATGTTCCTGTTGTTTTATGTTCGTTATTTAGAGTCTTTTCTGTGAATTATATCACGGGTAGTCCTTGAATCATTACAATAATGTATGTTTTCATTGAGTGCATTGTAAAATGTGTAAAAAGTGACTGCCGGTATTTTGCAACATTTCGTATATTTCTTATAACGGTCTCATGAAAATCAAGATAGATTCATGTGTAGCTGTGTTGAGTCCAGTAACCATTCGTCATAACGTTGTTTAAATTCAATGCTGTATTAGCTATTAGCGGCTGTGATTAGATACTAATGCTATCTATACAAGAGGCTTCGGCTTTTCAGAAACTTGTGGAATGTCACTTGCACCCAACGGCCACTAGATGGCCGTCCTTACTTTAGTGAAATATTACAGTACATCAACACAGCACTAGCCTGCTTCACTTAGTCATCAAACAAATCCCATTATTATATCCTCTCTATTCCAAAGCAGGTTTTCTCACTGACCTAATACATATATCTTGATTATATCAATGGACTAGGTTATTATAAGCTATGTAAGCTAATGAAATATCAATCAATGCAAATTCAATTGGACAGACACAGACGTTGGGGCTGGAATTAAATAAGCAAAGTGTTAAAGGTCAATCCAATGTTAACAACTTAATTGGGCCGGGAGGCTGAGAGGCCTGGTGGTTATTGTTTCTGTCGCCCCTATGTCTGTCTGCTCTAGTTGACATTTCACTAAATGAAAATGAACAACAAAAGAATGAGCATTCTAAGCAGGCTGCTTCAGCTCATTGTCATTTGTAGAACCAGAAAGACTGTTGTAACAAATAACTGTGGCTATGTTCTGTGCTGAAGTTGCCTGGGCACTGGGATCATATGTAATACCTGTATTTACATGGTAGTTACAGTGTCATTACAATGTAGGTGCACATTGTTACATTACAAGGCCTGTTTGCATACTGTGATGCAGAGGTTGGCAAAAGGGGGGAGAGAGTAGACTACATATACAGTTGAAGTCAGAAGTTTACCTTAGCCAAATTTAAACTCTGTTTTTCACAATTCCTGATATTTAATCCTAGTAAAAATTCCCTTTCTTAGGTCAGTTAGGATCAGCACTTTATTTTATGAATATGAAATGTCAGAATAATAGTCGAGAGAATTATTTATTTCAGCTTTTATTTATTTCATCACATTCCCAGTGGGTCAGAAGTTTACATACACTCAATTAGTATTTGGTAGCATTGCCTTTAAATTGTTTAACTTGGGTCAAACGTGTTGGATAGCCTTCCACAAGCTTCTCACAATATTTGGGTGAATTTTGGCCCATTCCTCCTGACAGAGCTGGTGTAACTGAGTCAGGTTTGTAGGCCTCCTTGCTCTCACATGCTTTTTCAGCACGGCCCACAAATTTTCTATAGGATTGTTGTCCTTAAGCCATTTTGCCACAACTTTGGAAGTATGCTTGGGGTCATTGTCCATTTGGAAGACCCATTTACGACCAAGCTTTAACTTCCTGACTGATGTCTTGAGATGTTGCTTCAATATATCCACATAATTTTCCCCCCTCATGATACCATCTATTTTGTGAAGTGCACCAGTCCCTCCTGCAGCAAAGCACCCCCACAACATGATGCTGCCACCCCCGTGCTTCACGGTTGGAATGGTGTTCTTCGGTTTGCAAGCCTCCCCCTATTTCCTCCAAACATAACAATGGTCATTATGGCCAAACATTTCTATTTTTGTTTCATCAGAACAGAGGACATTTCTCCAAAAAGTACAATCTTTGTTCCCATGTGCAGTTGCAAACCGTAGGCTTTTTTTATGGCGGTTTTGGAGCAGTGGCTTCTTCCTTGCTGAGTGGCGTGTCAGGTTATGTCGATATAGGACTCATTTTACTGTGGCTATAGATACTTCTGTACCTGTTTCCTCCAGCATCTTCACATGGTCCTTTGCTGTTGTTCTGGGATTGATTTGCACTTTTCGAACCAAAGTACGTTCATCTCTAGGAGGCAGAACGCGTCTCTTTCCTGAGAGGTATGACGGCTGCGTGGTCCCATGGTGTTTATACTTGCGTACTATTGTTTGTACAGATGAACGTAGTACCTTCAGGCGTTTGGAAATTGCTCCCAAAGATGCCTCCAAGGAAAGGTAGAGTGTATTTTGTAAAGGGTTAGATGTTAACTGAAGCTATGGTCCAGCAGTAGCAGCTGTCTGAGTGGATGAGGATCTGTAGGGACACACTGCGGAGAGATGTCTAATTAGATCACACAGACACACACGCACACGAAGACCCACACACAGAGGTACACACACACGTACGCGCACCACACACACACACAGACATACACACAATGACAGTGGCATCGCTCTGGGCATACAGCTATTTTAGTGGTCTAAATGGAAAACACTCCATGCGTTTTATGAATCCTCAGACAAATAGAACTCTGCTTTACATAGTCTCAAAGTATGACACGTAAAGTATTGTACAGTACTTAAAGTTCCACATACAGTAACTGTAATTCATACAATGTTACAGTGTTACTGTTCATTTGTGTCCAGACATAATTACAGTATGTGACCAAAATGAAATGCTTGCATGATACATGTTCCCTCATAGTTTTGTTTTATTACATTGTTCCTTACCAATCATTCACATCATTTAACAGAGGTTTAACATTGTTGAGAAATCTACAGGAAAATCATCATGTCACTAACAGTGCCAATTCAAAGTTGTAAATTCCAGCTACATTCAACAAACCTCAGTCAGAGTTTGAATTACAACATGTGGGAAAACCCACAGACCCAACAGGTTCCACCCAGTTCAGCAAAATATCACAATATCATTACACAAATTTTCCTCTTGAATCTGATTGGCTCGTCAGAGAAATACTGGTAGTCCAGTGTCCAGATGGGCATTTTTGGACAGTCATCGGGCGGGAACAAACGCACACAAACACACACACACACAGACTTTTCTGGTTACCCCTAGTGTGTTTTGAAGTGTTCATCTTCAATTTCTGAGAGTGTGTGTGTGTCGATGAAACCCTGTTCCAACAATTACCCAGGTGGCTGGGGCACACATTCATTTTCAGCCCTTAAATGCAAAGCTCTCTTGTTCTGCAGATACAATCCCTTATCATCCATAATATCAATCCCTTATCATCCATAATATCAATCCCTTATCATCCATAATATCAATCCCTTCTGATCCATAAAATCAATCCCTTATCATCCATAAAATCAATCCCTTATCATCCATAATATCAATCCCTTATCATCCATAATATCAATCCCTTATCATCCATAATATCAATCCCTTATCATCCATAATATCAATCCCTTATCATCCATAATATCCAATATCATCACCCCAGCTCATCGTGTATAAGACCTCTGCCAGTTGTAGATAGTGTGTATATTATGTGAGCATGCGGGCAGCCTCTTACAGGTACTGACACTACGATGTCTGAAGACTTTGCCCTGGCTGCTACCCCCCAGGCCCCTCCGTCTGGCAGCCTGCTTAGCCCTCTCCTCTGCCGCAATGAAGTCCGTGGTGGCCCTGAAGAACTCCAGCAGGGCCTGGTGACTCCAGCTAGTCCCAGGGGTCCCTCCACTGGTCACTCCCCCAGAGAAAGCACTCCCTTCCTGGGTGTTAAAGCCACAGTGTCCCCCCCTGGTGGTCAGCAGCAGGAAGAAGTGGGGGTTGCTCTCGAAGAGTTCCAGGGGTAGGGTAGACTGGGGGTCTCCTCTGATAGGGTCATCCTGAGCACAGACACTCAGAACGGGGATGGCGACTTCGTCTACGTCCCGGAGGGGTTCATTGCGTTCCCAGTAGGCCTCCCAGGCTCCCCCACTGCTGCTGCTGGTGCCCACTGCTAGGGCCAGGGCTCCTTTAGGGCCTGGCTGCTGGCAGAACAGCACCTCCTCCAGGCCACGCAGGGAACAGCTGGAGAAAAGGGTGTCGGTGTGCACTGTCTCACCCAGCACTGTCCTGTACCTAGATATACAGTACACAGACATGAACACACACACGCAAACAAAGAGACAGACCCACACACACAAACAAGTACAATCAGTAAATAAAGTACAATCAGTAAATACATTTAGAAGAGCTGCAAGGCTCTGTAACATCCTTGTTAGCATTGATTGTGAAACCACAAGTTGGGTCCCGATGCCCCGCTCGATCAATAGCACTGTGGGCAGGACACCGGTTGCCATGGTTATGGTATTGTATTTTAATAAAATCCTATAATATCAGGGTATTTGACATCGTTCCCTTTCTTCTCCTCTTCTCAATCAGGTTTCTCTCTCTCTCCACCATCTCCTCTCCCTCATCCCTCCCTTTCCATCCTTACCCTGTGTGTTTGTCCCCTTCTACCCTCTCCCCCTCCCTTCCTCCCCTCTCCCTCCCTCCCTTCCTCCCCACTCCCTTCCTTCCTCCATCCTTTACCTGCTGAGGCATATCCTCTGGTAAGTCACCAGAGCCCAGTGTAGGGGCCAGATGGGTCCTTTCTCAAACCAGCTCTGGCAGCGGAACACTGGCGAGAGGCAGGCGGCGGCCGTCACGTAGCTGGATGAACCACACTCTCCCAGGTAGGAGAGGAGGAGACCGGACCCGGTGCTCTCGCTCACCGCGTACAGCCGGCTCACAGGCTGCCTGTAGCGCACGTAGCGCACGGCCTCGCGTAGGTCACCCGGGTCACCAAACTGCTGCAGCTTGACGGTGCTGAGGGGGGTGGCGTTGTGGCTGCGCCGGTTAAACACCACGGGTAGGTAGCCATGGGACAACGCCACCTCACAGAGCTGAAGGACACAGAAACAGAACATAATGTAATTCATAGTGTTAGGTCAATGTAAAAGCCCTATTTAAATGCATGAATTCATTAATGCATGATGTTTCAACTGACTATGAACTGTAACAACACCAACACAGGCTGCATCTGACATGGCATCCTATTCCCTATATAGTGCACTAATTGTAAAAAGTAGTCCACTTTATAGGGAATAGGGTGCCATTTGAAACACACGAACAGAGTATGAATGTACAGCTTCACAGAGATATAAAAAGACAGTGATTAGAGAGAGACCAAGAGGAGGTGTAACAGATCACTACATTAAATATTTACAGAGCTAAGAAACTCGCAAGAGCACTTATACCTGGATATCATCTTTTCTCTCTGCGTTTCTCTCTGTCTCAACCTTTCCTTCTCTTTCTCTTCCTTCCGCTGTCTCTGTCTGTCCCTTTCTCAACATCTCTCTCTCCCTCTCTGAATGAATTCATCCTACTATTATCGTGGATCACAGTAGTATTGAGGTGGCGACACTATTTCATTGAAGTACAGTTTTCCAACATAAGGATGATGAGGTATAAAGCAGATCATCTTTGCTCCAGTCCTCCATTTGTTTTCCCTCTGGACTTCTGGACGATGCTGCCAGTGTCGAGCCCATGAGCAATTCTTGTCACTGAGACTCGAGAAACACTGAAGTATTTACACGCCAACACTCACACTTAAACTCATGCCTGTACAGTCGCAGACACACACCTACACACTGTCACTCAGAAGCATGCACACGCCTGCAGTACATCCTGCCACACATATGCCTACACAGACCCCTGCACACACTCATGTGTATGCATCTGCACACACATTTACACACTGCCACATTCTTCAGACGAACGATGCCAAACTCTCACAAACTCCCACAAATATTGAAGGTCCACCATTCAGCCTGAACATAGCTCTGTGAAGAAGACCAAAGGGATTTGTCTCTGACTCAACCAACCGTAGAAATGGAGGAAGTAGAAATGACATCATCACTCTCATAACACAGCTGTTAAATGCAGAGGTAAAGTCATCATGCTGAAGGGTATCACAGTCAAGTTCATCATACAGGAGGGGTATCACAGTCAAGTTCATCATACTGGAGGGGTATCACAGTCAAGTTCATCATACTGGAGGGCATCACAGTCAAGTTCATCATACTGGAGGGCATCGCAGTCAAGTTCATCATACTGGAGGGTATCGCAGTCAAGTTCATCATACTGGAGGGGTATCACAGTCAAGTTCATACTGGAGGGTATCGCAGTCAAGTTCATCATACTGGAGGGCATCGCAGTCAAGTTCATCATACTGGAGGGTATCGCAGTCAAGTTCATCATACTGGAGGGCATCGCAGTCAAGTTCATCATACTGGAGGGTATCACAGTCAAGTTCATCATACTGGACGGTATCACAGTCAAGTTCATCATACTGGAGGGGTATCACAGTCAAGTTCATTATACTGGAGGGCATCGCAGTCAAGTTCATCATACTGGACGGTATCACAGTCAAGTCCATCATACTGGACGGTATCACAGTCAAGTTCATCATACTGGAGGGTATCACAGTCAAGTTCATCATACTGGAGGGTATCACAGTCAAGTTCATCATACTGGAGGGTATCACAGTCAAGTTCATCATACTGGACGGCATCGCAGTCAAGTTCATCATACTGGCATCACGGCATCGCAGTCAAGTTCATCATACTGGACGGCATCGCATCACAGTCAAGTTCATCATACTGGCATCGCAGTCAAGTTCATCATACTGGACGGCATCGCAGTCAAGTTCATCATACTGGACGGCATCGCAGTCAAGTTCATCATACTGGACGGCATCGCAGTCAAGTTCATCATACTGGACGGCATCACAGTCAAGTTCATCATCAGCATTCCTATTTTGATTAAATGCTTATAGAAATGTACTCATCAATGCAACAATGTGTGAATTAATGCAGGACTTGGGCTTCTGCCATGTTGGAAGTCTGAGGGTATATTTTGAACCAGGCATTTGTCTAGCTCCGAATTACCATAGTTCAGTCTTACTCACTGGCTTGACTAATTGTGTAATAAACGTGTAGACAGTATGGTGTCCTGTATCTGGACACAAGCCTGTAAAATCCACACTCAGATGTGATCTGACCTTAAAGAGAGCATACAGGAGTCATGGGACCCATTTCACTCCACAACGTTGTTTGTTCCCTTCTCTCGGTCCCTCCCTAATCCCCTTCACAGATCTGACTGTACTGGACAGGCGAAAGAAATATGGTGAAAACTATTTGGAGCGCAATGCTAAACCAACCCAGTCAGCTCAGATCTTGGGGAGTTATGAGGGAAAATGGGAGTGGAAAGACCGCAGACTAGCTTGCTACAACTCAGGCCGTTAGGGGGATAGAGGACATAAATCCTATAACTGTCCTCTAACAAATCATCCACCGCACACTCTGCATACTTTCATACTGTATAGCCAGGGCAGCAGGACTGAGCAAGAATATGACTGCATCCCAAATGGCACCCTATTCCCTATATAGTGCACTACATATGGAATAGGCACACTTGGGACGCAATTTGCAACACCTGCCATTCACCGTCTGTTTCTAGACACTTTTATGGTGTGTGCGTTTGCTGTGATGGAATGTAGGCCCATACGCTACAGTATATGCCCAACTACTGGAACATAACATGGGGGAGGGGGTAAAACAAAGACAATCTCATTATGAAAAAGGATGACAAAGTCTCATCTAGAAAGGATGATGTCCAAACACACTGATTTAGCTCTCTCAAAATACACAAATGTGCTCTCTCTTTATCTCTCTCTTCCTCTCCCTGTCTCTTCTTATCTCATCTCTATCTTTCCCTCGCTCTCTCTCTCTCTCTCTTTCTTTCTGACTCCCTCTTTCTCTCTCACATACACACACAAACACACATACAAACACACACACACAATTGGAGTTAACCCAGAAAGACAAAAGAAAAAAGAATCCAACATAATTTGCCCTTTACTCAATCTCTTTCTATTTCTTCTCTCTCTCTTACATTCTTCCCATCACCCTCTCTTTTGCTCTGATGCACCCTCGATCTCCCAGCAAAAAGGAAAGTCAAATCTGACAGAATTAAATTTTAGTTAAATCTTTCTTCCCATATCCCTCTCTCTCTCTTTCTTCCCCCATTTCCCTAGGCTACGGACATAAAAAATCATTCACTTTAACTTTTACTCAAAATTCCATTTCTTCAGCTCTCCATCTCCCAGAAAACAGAAAAGTCACATTTGACACATTTGATAGAATACATTTTTCTCCAAATTTCCCTCTCGCATCTCTCATTCTTTCTATTTCCCCCTCTCCTCCCTCCATCTCTTTCTCCCAACATCTCCCTAGGCTACAAACAAAATAATTAACTTCAACCGTAGTCTAAATTCCCATTCTTCTGCTGACTCTTGACAGGCTGTTAATAGTGTATCAGCGCCTATGAATGCTCCCATTGTTGACAGACTAGGCTAGTAGGGGGTGTTGGCGGTCAAGGTTGTGACTTTTTGTTACTCACAACAGTAAGAGCACATAAATCAGGCTTGTAACAATGCAAGCCTGTCCAGATTGGACAGTTTTACAATCAATTGGGATACTTTATAGTGGATTGGGCAGGTTTTTTGATCTAGTTGGGGTAGAATGTGTCAGAAGAATCTAGCAACATTGCCTGGACCGCAGGGCACTCTGACACATTATACGGCTAATGGGCATTGGAGTGTAGCCTGATCCCAGATCTGTTTGTGCTGTCTTGCTGATAATGGTATGAGTTGGCAAGACAGCACAAATTGATCTGGGACTAGACTATTGGGAGTACAGCTGCAGTGATGTGATCCTTTCACTCATAACCTGCCCAGGCAGCACAAAGCCTTGTAAAAGCGTTTCTCAATTACCACAATCACTGTATTGAACCCTGGTTTTACCGCATGGCGCTGTGCTCGTTGTTCGCTTTCTTGCTCTCTTCCTCACCTTGCCAAGACTGACTTGAATGAAGATGCCCCCCCCCCATGCTCAATCGAAATAGCCATTGGCACTGGTACTTTCTCATATCTCGTCCAACCTCCTTTTTTACACCACTGCAACGATGAATTAGACATAATTTCACTATTTATGTAATTTCACCATTACAAATAACTTCACAGATTGAACCTTCAACAATGAATGGTATAGCAGAGAATTGTATGACCATGAGATAGGCTTTGTTATGTGTATGCATATAATATATGATTACCAAATAAGTCATAATAACTACACTGTAACGGAAAACAGTAAATTATACAGTCATTTGGGGTATTATCAACAGTAAAATACTATGAAACATTTTGCTGCAGCATACAGTAAATGATGGTGCATTGTGGTAAAATGTTGTGGGCGGGGAAATAATTGATGTATTTCAAATGGTAATGTATTTCCACCCCACAGAATACAATACTGTAATGTGTCTTTGGAGCACCAAAAACATTTTGACCACTAGTGGGTGCATGGTATTGTTGTTTCTGGCTCATGAACATATTTTGAGGCTGCCTTGTAAGAGGCTTTATTTGTTGCACCTGTGAGTGAGAATGAAGTAACAATGGAACTCCTTCCTGGTTATAGTGATCCATCCATTTGTATGGGGGACAGATTGGAGTGGCAGTAAGTCCTAAACCTTAAATGGTTGAGCATTTTGCCCTTTTGGTCTGTTTTGATCTATAGTCGCTGCCAAGCCTTTGTTATGACCTCTAGAAGTGCAAGTGATATAAAGCCCCACATATTCATTAATGTGTCAACACTTTCCCTAGCAGCCAAACTGCTTGCACTAATCCCTTGTAATTACAGTTTTGTGAAATATAAAACCCTCCCCTTAATTAATTTAATTAATTCATCCATCCATTCATACTGATTATGGTAGCATTTTACTTTTTTTACAGTATAATACAGTCAATTTTACAGTATTGTACTGCATGTCATTATACAGTACTTGCTTTGAGACTGTGTTATTACAGTAGATGTATTGTTATATGAAATACATCATTGTACTTGCCTGTATATTCACAGTAACCCCATTACAGTGTAGAGATGTCTAGAGTTGATGTAAATCTTATTTCTGCCCCTGAGACAGTTCACAACAGCCCCCAATAGACATCCATAGCACTGTAAGCTGTGTTCTAAGTAACAGCTATGTTGTCAGAGCGGAGGTAAAAAAGGAGCAAGACAATTAGTATAATTTTGCCCCCATTAAGACCATAAGACAAGCCTTAGCACATACTGTAGGCCTAATAACAGGTGTAGGTGGGCACTGGGCACACTATGGTTGAGGGTGTTTTCACATGATGAACAAGAATACGCCTGGTTATGAGAAGGTATTGCATGGTATTTCATCATTCATTAAATCATTAGGCTACCTTCAGCACATTTCTAGTGATTTTCCCGAAAGAGTTGGGTATGATGAGGAGGATTGGGCTCGTGGAATTACTCGAGGTTCTCCTCCGTTTCTGGTACGACGCACCGGCCACCGATACTGCCCAGTCCAGTGCCACGAGACCATCGTCACTCAACTGCAAGTAGTCTCGCACGAAATGCACCCGGCTCTTGTACGGCCAGCACGCGCCGTAGACTGTCTGAAGAAACGCACTCGCCCGCCATGTCCATCCGGTGCACGCCGTGAAATTGCTGAAAGTCCTGCAGTGTTTGAGGAGATAGTTGGCCAGCGCCGAGGGTTTGCATATCAGCGCAACAGCGGGGACTTTATTCTCACCTTCCAAGTCCGGTGTCTGGGCATTAGCACAGTCCCCCGGGACCTCCCGGTCTGAGACGCACCTCTCCGAGACCCTCTCCTTCGTTTGCCGCCGTGAAATTCCGAGCCTCTGGAGGAGTGCGTCTGGCTCGCCCTGGGTACCAAAATATTTCGAAGCTGGCCAAATAACGGCCACCAGAATCACAATACACAAAACCACTAGCCATTCCAGCATTTGAACGGTGGGGAATAAACGGTCAATTCCACGGATGTTATATAGGTCTACAGTTATTCTTTAATTCAAGTCAGCCAAAGCTAATATTAAGGCACAAAGAACAAACCGGACCATCTTCGGTTGGTTGATGTCTTGTTCTCACAAAGCACAACGTGCGCGTAACCATATAGACTACTGGCTTTCGTTGGGAGAAACCAGAATGCGCACAGTCACAGTCCCCACTTTATTTCCTACAGTAACATTTCCACTTTGATATCTCCAGCCTTTTATGGTTGATTAGATGTTCTGTACATCCTTATTGAAAACAGATCGTTGAAGCAGAAACTGACTGGAAAAGACCCACTGTTTCAAAATAAAGCGCTCGGCTCCAGAATGGCTGCCTTCTTCAAGGTGCATTCCTGGGTAAATTACGCAAAGTGTTTTCTCCGACAGCACATGAAAGGTATGGACACCCCCTCTCCAGGCTGTTCCAAATCAGGATGCATGGTGTTCTCGGCGCGCGCCTTTGAATTATCAGTAATTTCATGCAGAGCTGCGCAAGCTTCGCTCCTCAACCTCAACAGCTGTGTGAGCGAGAGAAACGTCAGAATGCATTGCACTGTTCATGCTTCAAGTGCGAGGCAGGCAGGCGCCTCCCAGCTCCCATGCAGAAACCCTCGGTGTCAGACTGTCAGAGGCGAAAACATATCAAATTAACTTATGGATGTACAGCAACATTTTCTCTTTCAAAGTAGTCATTCTATGTGAAATAGTATGGCTAGATGTAAGGAATAGAGGGACATTAGGGAGGCAATATATGTTAGGTAGTGCTCGTAAACCGCTGCTTGTATGGGGTGATAATGATGCAGTTGTTGCTGTTTTGGACCTATCTGAAAATGATGGCAGTCTGACGGCAGTCTGACAGAGTGCTGTAGCCTGTCAGAGAGGACTGATGGTGAGGACCAGACTGACAGAGAAATGTAGCCTGCCAGGGAGGACTGATGGTGAGGACCAGACTGACAGAGAAATGTAGCCTGCCAGGGAGGACTGATGGTGAGGACCAGACTGACAGAGAAATGTAGCCTGCCAGGGAGGACTGATGGTGAGGACCAGACTGACAGAGTGCTGTAGCCTGCCAGGGAGGACTGATGGTGAGGACCAGACTGACAGAGAAATGTAGCCTGTCAGAGAGGACTGATGGTGAGGACCAGACTGACAGAGAAATGTAGCTTGTCAGAGAGGACTGATGGTGAGGACCAGACTGACAGAGAAATGTAGCCTGCCAGGGAGGACTGATGGTGAGGACCAGACTGACAGAGTGCTGTAGCCTGCCAGGGAGGACTGATGGTGAAGACCAGACTGACAGAGAAATGTAGCCTGCCAGGGAGGACTGATGGTGAGGACCAGACTGACAGAGTGCTGTAGCCTGTCAGAGAGGACTGATGGTGAGGACCAGACTGACAGAGAAATGTAGCCTGTCAGAGAGGACTGATGGTGAGGACCAGACTAACAGAGTGCTGTAGCCTGCCAGGGAGGACTGATGGTGAGGACCAGACTGACAGAGTGCTGTAGCCTGCCAGGGAGGACTGATGGTGAGGACCAGACTGACAGAGTGCTGTAGCCTGCCAGGGAGGACTGATGGTGAGGACCAGACTAACAGAGTGCTGTAGCCTGCCAGGGAGGACTGATGGTGAGGACCAGACTGACAGACCAGTGCTGTAGCCTGCCAGGGAGGACTGATGGTGAGGACCAGACTGACAGAGAAATGTAGCCTGCCAGGGAGGACTGATGGTGAGGACCAGACTGACAGAGAAATGTAGCCTGCCAGGGAGGACTGATGGTGAGGACCAGACTGACAGAGAAATGTAGCCTGTCAGGGAGGACTGATGGTGAGGACCAGACTGACAGAGAGCTGTAGCCTGCCAGGGAGGACTGATGATGAGGATCTGTGGTGGATGAGTCAGTGTAATTAACTAGGCAGATAGTAACGACAAGAAAGCAGAACATTGTGTTTGTCCCCTTGTTTCATACACGAGGCAATTTATTTTGCTTTATTGAACACTTAGTTAGGTCTTTGTAAAGTCCATAAAGAGAAGTGTGTGTCTTTTGTGTTTGGTAAATGTCTGTGTTGGTTGCTACTTTCTCTAGAGGAGTTTGTCATCACCTTTCATAAAAGGTTTCCACCCCCCATCCTTTTGGATTCCTAGAAAACATGTTGAATAACTGTTGTAAGGTAATACACATAGCGTATACGTGGCTTGAATCCAAGTGTGTTGTATTGTGTTGTGTTGTGTGGGTATATGTGTGTATGCTTAGACATTAACCAGACTGCAGTCTGTTGTTGGTGCATGTGGTTCAGCTGTTTATCTTTGTGCCTATGATGAGACGATTTCAGTTGGCGAGACACAAGAAGACAACAGCTAATGTTATTCATGAGGCTGAACCGAAGAAGAGAAATTAAGAAATGAAGGGAACAGAACTTTGGCCTCACTCATCTTTTTAATAGCCATGACAATAAATGATATTCTAAGTCTGTGGAGTGAGGGATGCTGATTAGAAAGTGAAAGGGAGGAAGAGAACAAGAGGAGTGACAGGGAGGATAGTGTATCTAGAGAGAGAGAGAGAGAGAGAGAGAGAGAGAGAGTTGACATGCAGTAAGGATAGGGGTTATGGCGCCTGGAGGTTTTTGTTATAGATTGTTCAACACACCTGCTTCTCAGGACATGTTATGGCCCTCAAGGGATATTGTATATTGTTTTGTTTATGGACAATAAATTGTTCCGCATGACCCAAGGTTTTGGGAACATGCACAGACACAGTCACACACACACACACACACACACACACAGTGTACCACGTGAACTCAGGAACTGGTGGGGAATGGTCCTTGAGAGGGGCTGGGGTCTTTGAGAGTTCTGGGAACATAAATACACACACACCAGAGGACATCGATAAGAGAAACGGTGCCATAGAGAATATGACACAAATCACTCTCTGACATAAGAAGAGCCATGAAGGGCAGAATCTAGCAGCTCTAGAGTCCTGTAATGGGGGGTGAACAACCTCCACCCTTCCCCATGAACATAGCCCTAAATTACCCTTCTTTGTATGTTCCTTGTCATGTGTTGTGTTCTGTTTTCATTGTCCTCTAATGATAGTTACACCATAACATGTAAATAATTGCTGTAACAGAGTGGATGGTTATGTGTTACTGTTCTGTTGATCTTCTTGCATTAAGCAGAGGTCTCTTGTTCTCCATCCTATAGTAAAATAGTGAATGTACTGTAGAAGAGATGTTCACTATTAAAACAACCTTTCCAGACAAATGAGGTGTGTTGGCAGATGCATAAATGAATGAATAATTGCTCCCTGTCTGCCCTAGAGACAGGACACACCTGTCATGGCTTTGCCAAAGCATTGACCCTGCAGTTGACGAGGCATACAATGGTCTACACTGAAGCACATATACGAACACACACATGGGTATGTACACACCCGACACACACACACTCACATACACAAACACCCAACACACACACACGCATGCAAGGCTAGGCTCCTCATCTATTATTGAACACTGATCCAGGGACATGGTGCTAAATCTGGACTCCCTCCCCAGGAGTGCTGACTAAATGTAAAAAACACTGGCTGGAAATAACACCCAGGTTGCATCCCAAATGGCACACTATTGCCTATTTAGTGTACTACTTTTGAACAGGGCCCATAGGGCTATGGTCTAAAGTAGTGCGCTATATAAGGAATTTGGTGCCATTTGGGACACATCCCCAGTCTGCTCCTGCAGAACAGAATGTCTGAATTATACAACCAGTGTTCAGTATGCATTATGAATGACATATCTCACAGCTGGAGCATTGATCATTCAGCGGAGGTCATACTAGTTTAATACAGTGTCACGCCCTGGCCATGGAAAGGCTTTTATTCTCTATTTTGGTTAGGCCAGGGTGTGACTAGGGTGGGCATTCTATGTTCATTTTCTATGTTTTGTATTTCTTTGTTGTTTGGCCGGTGTGGTTCTCAATCAGAGGCAGCTGTCTATCGTTGTCTCTGATTGAGAACCATACTTAGGTAGCTTTTTCCCACATGGGTTTTGTGGGTAGTTGTTTTCTGTTTTTGTGTCTGCGGCAGACAGAACTGTTTCGGTCATTCTCTTTGTTCTTTTATTATTCAGTGTTCAGTTCAAAATAAAAAGATGAACACGTACCACGCTGCTCCTTGGTCCTCACCTTCTTCCACCAACAGCCGTTACATACAGGGTGTGTTTGAACTGGGAATGAGAAATCAAACTATTAATAGATTTATAATAGATTCATATAATTCATATAATTTATAATAGATTCAATAGATTCATGATTAAGTATTTAGCATTTGATGATGGTGCACTAAACACAGATTTTGACAGCTGATTTCTATTTTCTACATGATCTATTGATATTGATCTTTTGATTGGTTTTCTGAAGGAAAACGCAAAACAGAAGTACATTAGCTCAATCTCCAGCCACGTATACAGTATGATGTCACCAAGGAGATGGTGAGCTAGATAAAGAGGGGGAGAGGTGAAGTGAGGAGAGAGGAAACTGTGGGAGGCCTCATGTCTCATTCATAGTCATAGTTTATGTGTAGAGAACCGATTTGTGGGGCTTGGATAAACAAATGGCCCCCGCCCTCTAAATCTCATTGCCTCCCTGATGGGAATGGAAACCAGCTGTAGTGTGGAAGACTGAAATGATAGTAGTGTCAGAGGCTGTCCAACAGGACTGTGTGTTGTGTCCCCCTTGTGTGTTCTCCCTCCTCCATCTGGGAACTATCATCACAACACTGCCTGCCCCCTGTGTACGCCCCCCCCCAGCCCTCCCATCCTCTCCTCATTCTTTCCAACCTCTCCCCATCCTTCCCCTACCCTCACTTCCTCTCCTCACCCACCACGGTCACCATGGCACCATTCGCAGGAGTCACAACACTGCATGTGTGAGGGGGGGGGGGAGTCTACATTTAAACCCAGCCTACCACTACTTCAAAACAAAAGTTTCACACAATGACACAAGCTCACGTAACCTTTTTGATGTGGGATGAGATCACCTAAATGCTGATATAACTTCAGTTCTGCTTCTTTACCTCTGAATCGCTAAGGCTTGATCAGTGTGGAGTTAAATTATCCAAGACCTGTGTTAGAAGGCAAACACTACCTCAGTTTGCTTTTTTCAGATAGAGTATGAGCTCATCCACTCTGGTGTCAACCACATCCCTGAACCCCACATCCAACAATATTACATTACATTTCAATTCAACTTTTTAATGTACAATGATCCCAGATTCTGTTAGGCAACATCCACCACTGACAACTTGACATAACATGGCTAACATGCAGTACATGTGTGAAGTCTATTGCTATCAGGATGCAGATCAGCTCAAGAGCCCAATGAAAGTTTTGGCTTCAACATCTTTTTAAAGCTTCACTTCCTCCCTCTGTTGTCCTCCTAAACTGTCCCTCTCCTGAACCCCATCATGACGTAGGTAGAATGCAGGGTGTAGTTGACTGACGTCAGTGACCACTGACCAGACAGACTCGTATTTAGGCGAAACCCACTTCAGCCTCATGTTATCCTCTAATGAATTAAAAGGCGTAAACAACTCAAATGTCATCTTAACACTTATCTACTTTGACGCAGTTTGTTTTTTATGACATCAATCAATTCTGAGAATTCATCTAGCCAAATGCTAGCGGCAACAAGTCCTCTATTCACACTCCATTGGTCACACGCACACACACACACACACTGTGCAGTATGTCTAGCCAGATCTGCACAGACAACACTCTGAAATGTCATAGACACTGTTTTTTTTGGTAGATTGTTGTTGGGTAAGCAGTAAGCACTGGTTTGCTGGAAACCTGCTTGATGCACAGAGGTGGTACGCCGGCTTGGTTCAGTGCACACTGGTGGTACGCCACACCAGTGACTCAGAGATGTGGGGTAATACGTCAAATTGTGCGACCACATCCTCTGTGGCTCACTTCCTGTCCCTCTTACACTTCCTGTTTAAGGAGTAATGCTGAAAACAATCCCCAACCAAGAGACATAACACTAACAGTCAAAAACATTAAGAGTAGCCTACCGTAGCTAATTATATCAGACAATCTCTATCATGTCCTTCCAGACTGCATACTGTACCACAGCACTATAATCAGGAGTTCTTTTCTCCACTGACTGACAGGCTCGATAGCAGTGTCCGTGATGGCCATGACCTCAGCTGAAATGTTAAAGTACAGTACTATTGATTGACACGTTATTCGGTTATTCATTATTGGCAGGTTGAGGATAAGCTATAGAGTCAGTCAGTCAGGGAATGTTTATAAAAGAGACAAATATTTTGAAAGAGACCAGTATCCCAGGACTGCACAACTTTCTGTTTGTAAAATGCATTTTGAAGCATACAAAAGAACAGCAGCAGGGATGCTGTGCCATTATATTTTATTTGAGAAAAAATAGTTGATAAAAAATTAGGCTGTTTGTCTTGTAACGTTAAATACCACAGTATATTCCAAGTGTCACCAATGGGAATAAACTAGCTACCTCATACTGTAACGGCTCCGTTTGTAGAAAGAGACCAAGGCGCAGGGTGGTAGGCGTACATCGTATTTTTATTGACGACACCAAACAAAATAACAAAGACAAAAAACGAAAGCGCACAGTTCTGTCAGGCTCAGATACTAAACAGAACCCCCCCCAAAGGTGCGGAATCCGGCTGCAAACCTGAACCTATAGGGGAGGGTCCGGGTGGGCATCTGCTCTCGGTGGGGCTCCGGTGTGGGACGCAGGCCCCGCTCCGCTTGAGGCTCCCCCCACTTCGGTGGCGACTCTGGTGCAAGGACTTCCGGACTGGAGACCGTCGCTGGAGGCCCCGGACTGGGGCCCATTACTGCACATACTGTAGCTGTTCTATGACAAAGTCTGCAGCCCTGTCTGTCCTGAGTCCTCAACGCAGCCAGGAGGGGAGAAGCTAATCTGAGAGCTCAACGTTTACACATCCTGACCCCTCAGGGAGAGTTTGGGTATGACATCAAAGGAGGAGAGAAAGGGAGGTAGAGAGAGAGAATGATAGAATGGTGGGAAGGAGAGAGAAATATTCAGTTTGTAAGTCAGGGGAAGGGAGAAGGGAAGTGAGGGGATAGAGGTAGGAGGATAATGATAGAGAGGGGGAGGGAGTTAGAGAAAGAAGAGAGAGATAAAGTGAAAGAGTCAGGAGAAAAAGAGGGACAGAAATGCGGATGTTGTTCGACCTCCCACCCTACTCCTGGATGATCTGAATAGAGACTATTGAGGTGCATTAGAAGTAGATTAGACAGAGATGAAGAGATCTTCAACCAGAGAGAGTGTAGATCTTGACTGTTCCAACAGTATCTCTATAGAGAGTGTTTATTCTATAGGATCTCTGGAGTGTCTTGTCATAACACTGTTATATAAATGACATAACTGATCATGACTGTTAAAGACAAACCAAACCAAGGCATTGTCATAGGTCAATATCGGACGTCTTAAGTAGAGTAACAGTTTCTGCTAAGTTTTACTTTATCACTTGAATTCATCTCACTTGCAAGGCAAAGTGGTGGACTGAAGAGAGAATGAAGACAAAGGGACTGAAGGGGGTGGGGGCAGCCCCGGTTCCCATGACAACCTCAAATCAAATCAAATGTTATTTGTCACATACACATGGTTAGCAGATGTTAATGCGAGTGTAGTGAAATTCTTGTGCTTCTAGTTCCGACAATGCAGTAATAACCAACGAGTAATCTAACTAACAATTCCAAAACTACTGTCCTATACACACAAGTGTAAAGGGATAAAGAATATGTACATAAAGATACATGAATGAGTGATGGTACAGAGCGGCATAGGCAAGATGCAGTAGATGGTATCGAGTACAGTATATACATATGAGATGAGTATGTAAACAAAGTGGCATAGTTTAAAGTGGCTAGTGATACATGTATTACATAAAGATGCAGTAGATGATATAGAGTACAGTATATCCATATACATATGGGATGAGTAATGTAGGGTATGTAAACATTATATTAAGTAGCATTGTTTAAAGTGGCTAGTGATATGTTTTACATCAATTCCCATCAATTCCCATTATTAAAGTGGCTGGAGTTGAGTCAGTGTGTTGGCAGCAGCCACTCAATGTTAGTGGTGGCTGTTTAACAGTCTGATGGCCTTGAGATAGAAGCTGTTTTTCAGTCTCTCGGTCCCAGCTTTGATGCACCTGTACTGACCTCGCCTTCTGGATGATAGCGGGGTGAACAGGCAGTGGCTCGGGTGGTTGTTGTCCTTGATGATCTTTATGGCCTTCCTGTGACATCGGGTGGTGTAGGTGTCCTGAAGGGCAGGTAGTTTGCCCCCGGTGATGCGTTGTGCAGACCTCACTACCCTCTGGAGAGCCTTACGGTTGTGGGCGGAGCAGTTGCCGTACCAGGCGGTGATACAGCCCGACAAGATGCTCTCGATTGTGCATCTGTAGAAGTTTGTGAGTGCTTTTGGTGACAAGCCGAATTTCTTCAGCCTCCTGAGGTTGAAGAGGCGCTGCTGCGCCTTCTTCACGATGCTGTCTGTGTGGGTGGACCAATTCAGTTTGTCTGTGATGTGTACGCCGAGGAACTTAACTTGCTACCCTCTCCACTACTATTCCATCGATGTGGATAGGGGGGGTGTTCCCTCTGCTGTTCCCAGAAGTCCACAATCATCTCCTTAGTTTTGTTGACGTTGAGTGTGAGGTTATTTTCCTGACACCACACTCCGAGGGCCCTCACCCCCTCCCTGTAGGCCGTCTCGTCGTTGTTGGTAATCAAGCTTACCACTGTTGTGTCGTCCGCAAACTTGATGATTGAGTTGGAGGCGTGCGTGCCCACGCAGTCGTGGGTGAACAGGGAGTACAGGAGAGGGCTCAGAACGCACCCTTGTGGGGCCCCAGTGTTGAGGATCAGCGGGGTGGAGATGTTGTTACCTACCCTCACCACCTGGGGGCGGCCCGTCAGGAAGTCCAGTACCCAGTTGCACAGGGCGGGGTCGAGACCCAGGGTCTCGAGCTTGATGACGAGTTTGGAGGGTACTATGGTGTTAAATGCTGAGCTGTAGTCGATGAACAGCATTCTCACATAGGTATTCCTCTTGTCCAGATGGGTTAGGGCAGTGTGCAGTGTGGTTGAGATTGCATCGTCTGTGGACCTATTTGGGCGGTAAGCAAATTGGAGTGGGTCTAGGGTGTCAGGTAGGGTGGAGGTGATATGGTCCTTGACTAGTCTCTCAAAGCACTTCATGATGACGGAAGTGAGTGCTACGGGGCGGTAGTCGTTTAGCTCAGTTACCTTAGCTTTCTTGGGAACAGGAACAATGGTGGCCCTCTTGAAGCATGTGGGAACAGCAGACTGGGATAGGGATCGATTGAATATGTCCGTAAACACACCAGCCAGCTGGTCTGTGCATGCTCTGAGGGCGCGGCTGGGGATGCCGTCTGGGCCTGCAGCCTTGCGAGGGTTAACACGTTTAAATGTTTTACTCACCTCGGCTGCAGTGAAGGAGAGTCCGCATGTTTTGGTTGCGGGCCGTGTCAGTGGCACTGTATTGTCCTCAAAGCGGGCAAAAAAGTAATTTAGTCTGCCTGGGAGCAAGGCATCCTGGTCCGTGACTGGGCTGGTTTTCTTTTTGTAATCCGTGATTGACTGTAGACCCTGCCACATACCTCTTGTGTCTGAGCCGTTGCATTGCGATTCTACTTTGTCTCTATACTGATGCTTAGCTTGTTTGATTGCCTTGCGGAGGGAATAGCTACACTGTTTGTATTCGGTCATGTGTCCGGTCACCTTGCCCTGATTAAAAGCAGTGGTTCACACTTTCAGTTTCACACAAATGCTGCCATCAATCCACGGTTTATGGTTTGGGAATGTTTTAATCGTTGCTATGGGAACGAAATCTTCAACGCATGTTCTAATGAACTTGCTCACCGAATCAGCGTATTCGTCAATGTTGTTGTCTGACGCTATACGAAACATATCCCAGTCCACGTGATGGAAGCAGTCTTGGAGCGTGGAATCAGATTGGTCGGACCAGCGTTGAACAGACCTCAGCGTGGGAGCTTCTTGTTTTAGCTTCTGTCGGTAGGCAGGGAGCAACAAAATGGAGTCGTGGTCAGCTTTTCTGAAAGGAGGGCGGGGCAGGGCCTTATATGCATCGCGGAAGTTAGAATAGCAATGATCCAAGGTTTTACCAGCCCTGGTTGCGCAATCGATATGCTGATACAATTTAGGGAGTCTTGTTTTCAGATTAGCCTTGTTAAAATCCCCAGCTACAATGAATGCAGCCTCAGGATATATGGATTCCAGTTTGCAAAGAGTCAAATAAAGTTTGTTCAGAGCCATCGATGTGTCTGCTTGGGGGGGAATATATACGGCTGTGATTATGATCGAAGAGAATTCCCTTGGTAGATAATGCGGTCGACATTTGATTGTGAGGAATTCTAAATCAGGTGAACAGAAGGACTTGAGTTCTTGTATGTTGTTGTGACCACACCACGTCTCGTTAACCATAAAGCATACGCCCCCGCCCCTCTTCTTACCAGAAAGATGTTTGTTTCTGTCGGCGCGATGCATGGAGAAACCAGCTGGCTGCACCGACTCCGATAGCGTCTCTCGAGTGAGACATGTTTCCGTGAAGCAAAGAACGTTACAGTCCCTGATGTCCCTCTGGAATGCTACCCTTGCTCGGATTTCATCAACCTTGTTGTCAAGAGACTGGACATTGGCGAGTAGTATGCTAGGGAGTGCGATGTGCCCGTCTCCGGAGCCTGACCAGAAGACCGCTTCGTTTGCCTCTTTTACGGCGTCGTTGTTTTGGGTCGCAGGCTGGGATCCATTCCGTTGTCCTGGGTGGAAGGCAGAACACAGGATCCGCTTCCGGGAAAGTCATATTCTTGGTCGTACTGATGGTGAGTTGACGCTGCTCTTATGTTCAGTAGTTCTTCTCGACTGTATGTAATGAAACCTAAGATGACCTGGGGTACCAATGTAAGAAATAACACGTAAAAAAACAAAAAACGGCATAGTTTCCTAGGAACGCGAAGCGAGGCGGCCATCTCTGTCGGCGCCGGAAGTCACCTGGGGAGGAGTTGGCGAGGATGCGAGGATGCAAGCATGTGTTTGTTTGTTAAAGTTTCCATCCTTAACAGTGTGCCTACCAACTGTTCACAATGCAAAACCCACAGCATGTCTGAACACCTGCAGACATAGAGATCAGTCAAATGGATTATTTAAAAGCTACATAGATAGGCTACTGTAGAAGGTGAACCAGCTAATTGAATATTCAGTCCCCTCTCCTCCATGGCAGCTACATAACAGTGACAGAGTAACTAACAAACAAACGAACAAAACTTCTGTTCATAACGCGCTGCCATGTCTGCCTAAAGTTAATTGAAAGAATATGATGACTATACTTTGTTTGGCTACGCTACCTTAGCTCCCATTCCCCTGGGTGTGTGAGCACACACACACACACACACACACACACACACACACATATACATTGAGTCTTCATTAGCTAATTATAACTCTACCTCCATGTACTCCATGTACCCTCTTGGTCCCAAGGGAGAGATCATCCTCACCAGAGTGATGGTTGAGCCTGAGGAGTGGTAGAGCTAATTGAAAACACTATGAATATAATAGCAAACATTAGCTCTTTATTCTACCACTCTAGGGTTTAGATTTCCCTACCCCAATACTGAACCGCAGATACAAATCTTTGACTGAACTATATCCTCAAATGACAAACCTTCCCTATATCAGTGCATGAAGCTAGCCGAACTGCTTAATTTCACATGGACGCACGCACACACACATGCACTCTCGCACACACATGCACGCACACACGCACACACCCTCTTTGTGTACGTTCCTCTCGGTTGACCACTCACTTACAGACAATGTAGCTAAGCGGGTCACCATTGAGGGCATAATGTTCTGAACATGTGTGTGTGTGTTCAGGCCCTGTCTGGGTGCTTTGTGTGTGTGTTGAAAGTATGGTAAACAGAACATGGCCTTGTGGCCCTATGCTCCTGAAAGAGAGGCCATGGGGATAAAACTATGACGCTGTGAGGTGACAGTGACGGAGCGACCCTGGAGAGACAGAGAGAGAGAGAGAGAGAGAGAGATGGGTGGGTGGAAAGGGGGAGTGGGGGCTGAAAGCTAGAACTAAAATCAGAGGAGATAGATTAGCCAGTCAGATCACGGTTTAGCTAAATACATTTGGTCTATCCAAAGTGACTTGAGAACCTGTTTTTGGTTCTGCTTATTCTATTTATATGATTCCTTTCTATGATGACCTCTGAGAAGCAGGTCTCTCAGTGCTGAGGGCCCAAGAAGGTTCCAGAGCGGACAATGCTCTAAACTCCCGCGATGCACTTTGATTCTCATGCACCCAAAACCCTCTTTCTCCAACAGAGAGACACACACACACACTTTAGACTGTACATATTGTCACGGCAAAATAATCCTGCAGCAACAGGATTTGAACCTTTAGTCCATAATGTTGCTTGATCGGTGGTTAGGCCATTAGCTGACCAAAAGTAGGCAACTCGAAAAGTGCAGTACTGCTAATATAACCATATGTTTTCAGAGAATTTATGTAAAATACGAAAGTCATCTGTATTGCCTGCGGAGTATTGCCTGATAATTTTCAGCACTAATAGTGTTATCAAATTAAGAATGGTGTCGCTTCCCTCCAAAAGAGTTCCCTGACACATGTAGAATCTATACCAAGGTGCATTGAAGCTGTTCAGGCGGCTCGTGGTGCCCCAATGCCCAATTAAGACACTTTCTGTTGGTATTTCCTTTATTTTGACAGTTATCTGTACATATGTACACTGCAGAGAGGCAAATAGCACATGACAAGTTGAACGTGAAAGGCCCAACAGCTTACTTTCCAGGCTCACTGGCTGTAGATAGGGTTGTGGTTGGGGGTGGGATGGGATGAGGCAGGTCTTTGTGCTACCCCAGCAGGGGTGTTCTGCACATGCAGTGAGTAATTGCCAAGTGTCTGTGTGAAACAGAGTATTAACAAGCAGGTTGCAGAGATAAGGACTGGCAGGAATGAACCATACACACACGCTCTGACACTCTCAGTCTCTCTCTCCGACACAAATTAAAGGTACACTATTGTACGTGTGCAAAATCTAAACAAAAATCATATTCTACCTACCAATTAAGCATAGAGGAACTCACAGTTGGAATCTGTTAGTCGGAGATGTGGACTAACATGTTGATTAGAGATCAAAGTGTTCTTCAGTTCATCTGAGGATGAAAAGAGTTCGAGCTCATTAGGATACAGCTCTGCACACTGCAGGCTGATCAAACACCCTGCACTTCACTTTCTCTTCATTTACAGTATCAGCAATAGATTGGAGTGAAAATAAAGACTTTTCAAGATGGAGATTTGGTTTTAGAAAATAACAGCTTTGTTTTATAGAGGGCTGGAGTAAGCCATTACATTTCACAGTGCCAATAGATTTCTTCAAGTATGCTAAAAACCTCAAATGCTCCCCAAAACAAAGTGATCGAAGCTAACCACTGGGCACAGACTTAATTTTGACTAGTCTAGTTTTGATTTACATTTGATTGAGTTGTCAACTAATGTGAATGCAGCATGAATTCAACAAAACATGTCACCATGTCACTGGATTTAGGTTAAAAGTTGGCAGAAAAAAATACTACATTCACTTATGTTGATGGCTTATTGCAAATTTGTTTTCCACGTTAATTTAACGTCATCACTTTAAATTGTTTTGTTGAAATGAAACAGTCGAATGTTGATTCAACCAGTTTTTGCAGAGTGGGTTCCATAACAACCTTGAGTCTTTAACAAGGTCTACAGTTCACATGAGACCCACAAAATCAATAGATTTTAGTTGAAAAGAAAACAAGAAAAACACCCCCCCCCCTCTGCTTCTTTCTGTTTGGCCATCTCTGTCTTTATTTGAAGAATAACAGCCTCCTTGGAAGTGTTTTATGTGATGTTCTTTTGAACATTACTGTCTTATTTAACACAGATATTTGAAATACCCCTATTAAAGACCTGCTATGCTCCACTGGGCTCAGAGGAAGAGCATTCTGCGTTCTACACACTATCGTCAAAAACAAGCTTCACTCTCCTCTTCAATATTTTAGAGGAATCCTCTGGTGTGAAACTGAGGAATGTGAAATACAGATATTACACTCCGTCATCATGGTTTCTACTCCTCTTTACCTCAGCCAACACACAGCATTGTATTAGCATGTACCATATTACTGTATGTACTTATGTACTGTATGTACGTACTGTATGTACTTATGCTGTAACCAACTCTATCATTGCCCTGCAATACGTTTCAACTCTCCTCTCCCTCAACCCACACAGACAGCATTGTTGACCTCCTTTCAGTTTACTATCTCCCTCCCTCCCTCTCTCACTCTCTCCCACCCTCACTCTCTCCCACTCTCCCTCCCTCCCTCCTTCTCTCTCCCTCCCTCCCTCCCTCCCTCTCTCACTCTCTCCCACCCTCACTCTCTCCCCTCTCCCTCCCTCCCTCCTCTCCTCCCCCTCCCACTCTCCCTCCCTCCCTCCCTCTCCCTCCCTCCCCACTCTCTCTCCCTCCCTCTCTCCCACTCCCTCCCTCTCTCCCACTCTCCCTCCCTCCTCTCCCACTCTCCCTCCCTCCCTCCCTCCCTCTCTCCCTCTCTCCTCCCTCTCTCTCTCTCCTCTCTCTCCCACTCTCCCTCCCTCCTCTCCCCCTCTCCCTCCCTCCTTCTCCCTCCCTCCCTCCCCTCTCCCTCCCTCCTTCTCCCTCCCTCTCTCCCCTCCTCTCTCTCTCTCTCTCTCTCTCCCACTCTCCTTCCCTCCTTCTTGTTTTGTAATATTTTATTCAATTTTAGTTGACAATAAATGAAAACACACAGACAAAAACAATAGACAACTTAACATTTACAAACATTAAGTACATCATACTTGCTCAGTGTGTGAAAAAAGAGAGTTCCATGCACTCATGGCTCTGTATAGTACTATACGTTTTCTTGAACTTGTTTCCTGACCTGGGGCCTATGAGAAAAACCCTGGTGGTATGTCTGGTGGGGTAAGTGTGTGTATTAGTTGACTATGCAAACTATTGAAAATTTCCAACACATTAATGTTTCTTATAAAAACAAGAAGTCCGTCTTTCCTCAACTTTCCTCCAGAGAGACTGGCAGCATAGTATTCATATCAGCCCTCTGATTACGATGAAGAGCAAGACGTGCCGCTCTGTTCTGGGCCATCTGCAGCCTAACTATACTGAGCAAAAATATAAATGCAACAATTTCAAACAATTTACAGAGTTACAGTTCACATAAGGAAATCAGTCAATTGAAATAAATAAATGAGGCCCTAATCTATGGATTTCACATGACTGGGCAGGGCCGCAGTCAGAATTAATTTCCCCCCACAAATTGAATGTATTACAGACAGAAATACTCCTCAGTTATATCAGCTGTCCAGGTGACTGGTCTTAGATGATCCTGCAGGTGAAGAAGCCAGATGTGGGGGTCCTGGGCTGGCGTAGTTACACATGGTCTGTGTTTGTGAGCTCAGTTAGACATAATACCAAATTCTCTATAACGACTTTGGAGGCGGCTTATGGAAGAGAAATTAACATTCAATGATCTGGCAACAACTCTGGTGGACATTCCTGCAGTCAGCATACCAATTGTGCACTCCCTCAAAACTTGAGATATCTGTGGGATTGTGTTATGTGACAAATCTGCACATTTTAGAGTGGCCTTTTATTATCCCCATGCAAGGTCCACCTGTGTAATGATCATGCTGTTTAATCAGCTTCTTGATATTCCACACCTATCAGGTGGATGGATTATCTTGGCAAAGGATGAATGCTCATTAAAAGGGATGTAAACTAATTTGTGCACAACATTTGAGAGAAATAAGGTTTTTGTGCATCAGGAACATTTCTGGGATCTTTTTTTTTCAGCACATGAAACATGGGACCAACACTTTACATGTTGCGTTTATATTTCTGTTCAGTGTAGGTCTTTCTTTGCAGCCCTTCACCATATGACTGGACATGAATCAAGATAAGATACAACTAGAGCCTGCAGGACATGCTTTGTAGAGTGTGGTGTCAAAAAAGCAGAGCATCTCTTTAATATGGACAGACCTCTCCCCATCTTTACAACCATTGAATGTTTTGACCATGAGAGTTTGCATTCTAAGGTAACAAACAAATAATTGAGTCTCCTCAACTTGTTCAAAAACCTCACCATTCATTACCAGACTCAGCGGAGGTCTAGAACTTAAGGAAAGATTTGTACCAAATACAGTGCTCTTAGTTTTAGAGATGTTCAGGACCAGTTTATTACTGGCCAACAACTCCAAAACAGACTGCAACTCTTTGTGTTAAGGGTTTCAGTGACTTCGTTAGCTTCATTATATGGTTGAATCAACAGCATACATGGACACTCATGCTTTGTTTAATGCCAGTGGCAGGTCATTGGTAAAAATAGAAAAGAGGGCCTAGAGAGTTGCCCTGCGGTACACCACACTTTACATGTTTGACATTAGTGAAACTTCCATTAAAGAAAACCCTTGGAGTTCTATTAGATGGATAGCTCTGAATCCACTACATGGCAGAGGTTGAAAAGCCATAACACATAAGTTCTCAACAGATTATGGTCAATAATATCAAAGGCTGCATTGAAACCTCACAGCACAGCACCCACAATCTTCTTCTTATCATTTTCTTTCAACCAATCATCAGTCATTTGTGTCAGTGCAGTACATATTGAGTGCCCTTCTCTATAAGCATGCTGAAAGTCTGTTGTTAATTTGGTTACAGAGAAATAGCATTGCATTTGGTCAAACATAATTTTTACAACAATTTGCTAAGAGCTGGCAGCAAGCTGATAGGTCTGCTGTTAGAACCAGAAAAGGCCACAATACCACTCTTGGGTAAAGACTTTGGCTTCCCTCCAGGCCTGAGGACAAAGACTTTCCTCTAGAATCAGATTAAAGATATGACAGATAGGAGTAGCTATAGAGTCAACTACCATCCTCAGTATCTTTCCATCTGAGTTGTCTATGCCAGATTTGTCACTATTGATCGAAAACAATACATTTTTCCACACCTCCCACACTAATGTTTACAAAATTCTAACTTACAATGCTTTCTTTTTTAAATATATTTTTTTTATGCATGAGTACATTGGCTCATTGTTTGTTGTTGGCATTTCCTGCCTAAGTTTGCCCACTTTGCCAATTAAGTAATCATTAAAATGATTGGCTACATCAAATAGTTTTGTGATGAATAAGCCATCTGATTCGATGAAAGATGGAGTTGAATGTCTTTCTGCCCATAATTACATTTAAAGTGCTCCAAAGTGCTCCATCATGCTTTATGTCATGGCTCTTGGCTTCATAATAAATTACTTCCAGTAAATGAGAGCAGGGCAGGGCACGGTAATATCTTACAAAATCCCTAATTCTCATCTTTCAGTTTAAACTGAATGGTATAATGACAGCCGCTTATATGTCCCGCTGCAGAATATGTTGTGTTCTGACCTCTTGGAGATCATCTAGGTTCTCTAGTTATTCCATGGAGGCTGGATCAGTAACAGAACCTATGATCCTGATGTGTTGCAGCTGACATGCTGTTGTAAGAAGTGTCAGGCAGTCATACTATGGACTGTACATTCGGAAAGAAGTCAGACCCCTGGACTTTTTCCACATTTTGTTGCGTTACAACCTTATTCTAAAATTGATTAAGTCGTTTTTTCTTCCTCATAAATCTACACACAATACCCCATAATGACAAAGCAAAAACAGGCTTTTAGACATTTTTGCAAATGTATAAAAAATAAAAACTGAAATATCACATTTACACAAGTATTTCTCCCATTCTTCTCTGCAGATCCTCTCAAGCTCTGTCAGGTTGGATGGGGGTGTTGCTGCACAGCCATTTTCAGATCTCTCCAGAGATGTTTGATCGGGTTCAAGTCAGGGCTCTGGCCATGCCACTCATTCAGAGACTTGTCCCAAAGCCACTCCTGTGTTGTCTTGGCTGTGTGCTAAGGGTCATTGTCCTGTTGGAAGGTAAACCTTCACCTCAGTCTGAGGTCCTGAGCGCTCCGAAGCAGATTTTCATAGCGGGCTGTCATGTGCCTTTTACTGAGGAGTGGCTTCCGTCTGGACACTATACCATAAAGGCCTGTTTGGTGGAGTGATGCAGACACTGTTGTCCTTCTGGAAGGTTCTCCTATCTCCACAGAGGAACTCTAGAGCTGACCAAGGCCCTTCTCTCCCGACTGCTCAATTTGGCCGTGCGGCCAGCTCTAGGAAGAGTCCTGGGGGTTCCAAACTTCTTCCATTTAAGAATGATGGAGGCCACAGTGTTCTTAGGGACCTTCAACCCTGCATGAATGTTTTGGTACCCTTCCCCAGATCTGTGCCTCAACACAATCCTGTCTCGGAGCTCTACGCACAATTCCTTCCACTGGCTTTGTTTTTGCTCTGACATGCACTGTCATCTGTGGGACCCTACATAGACAGGTGTGTGCCTTTCCAAATCATGTCCAATCAATTGAATTTACCACAGGTGGATTCCCATCAAGTTGTAGAAACATCTACACCTGAGCTCAATTTCGAGTCTCATAGCAAAGGGTCTGAATACTTATGTAAGTAAGGTATCTGTTTTTTATGTTTTATAAATGTGCAAAAATGTGAAAAAACCTGTTTTTGTTTTTTTTCATTATGGGGTATTGTGTGTAGATTGATGAGGAAAATGTTTTATTGAATCCATTTTAGAACAAGGCTGTAACGTAACAAAACGTGGAAAAAGTCAAGGGGTCTGAATACTTTCCGAAGTCACTGTTTGTGGAGGGTATGTACAAAGCCTGTTACAACACTATAGACCCTCTATCGCATATGGTGTATTTCTGAGTGGAAACTACAATATGTGAACCTTGCATCTAGAGCTGTCCTTGTTCCTGTCTTGCTTTCTCCAGTCAGTTAGACAGTGATGACAAATCTATCCCCAAGAGCTTTCGTGTGTTCTCAAAATAAAGTGAATTACAACAGTGAATGACAGGAAGGAAGTTAGAGAAAAAAGGGCATTCATCCTCGATGCCCTTAACAGTCTCTCCCTTGAAAAGAATAGACTCACACAAGCCCATTCTACAGACACACAATGCATTAGATAACATCCATCCCACTAGAACAACAAAGGAACATGGCCACTGTTTTTACAGCAAAAATAATTGAACATTTACATTTCCCTAGGAACTTATTTTTTCAGTAAATAATGACGTTTTGCCATGAACTTAATTTCGATGAACCTGTATAACCTGGTTTGAACTGGATGGAGAGAATGAGCCTCTGAACCTTGAGGCTAAAGTGGAAAGAAATAGCTTCTCTCTCTGCAAGACAGTCGTTTCTTCTAAATGCACTTTTCTGTCAAAGCACTCTCATTCTATCCGTCACTATGCCATGCTTCACTAGAGAGAAAAGACTCCATGACTGAGAAATTGATCTAGTTTTAAACATCTGTATTTCCTTCTCTGCTTGAAGAGATTTTCCTAAACCATCTAGGTCTACTTGTTAGAGGTGACTGTAGTCTCACATTTTAGGACAAGGAGAGGTCACTTTAGGAGAAGCGGACCTGATTGAATAGAGCCCTTAATGTTTCAACCCTATCCAAAACCTTAACTTCGAAATTTGAGGTTTGAATAAACAGAACGATGCTAAGCAGGAGTCAACCCAGGGTGTCAAAAGACAAATTGGTAAAACGGTGAGATCTTGTTGGAATTCACACACATTTAATGGGTGACCCACCCAGCATATAAGGTCAAAAAGTTATTCCTTTTTCCATTTCCCATACTGCCCCTAAAATTAATGGAATGACATCCTGTCCAACCTGAAGCATTTTTATGAAGGAGATAACTGCTGTGAAGATAACACAGATTGGCCACTGTGTAAAAAATATTTTCTCATTGGCTCTATCTATGGTCTATACAGGTCTCTCGTGCAAATTAGATTTGATCTCAGTGAGTATAACCTGGATAAATGAAGGTTAATGAAAATGGGAAAGGAATCATGTCTCCTGTCTTAAGCATTTTCACACATGGTTTCACAGAACATCTGAGGTCTGAATGGGGACTGTCTGACGGTGGCTATACACAGTGTGTGTGACGCACTGGAGGTTCTGCTTCTTGCCTCAGTGAACACCGCTTCCTGGGATTTCACAAACAGACAAGCACGCACATGCACACACACACAGATTCTCCCCTCTAGGAAGTACTGTTACAGTATGAGGGTGTACCATATGGCACCCAGTTGAACCTGGTACATAAATATACAGAACTGTACAGAACTATATGCATTCAGACAGCTGCTCTCATTCAGGGGTTTGTTTAACTTAACAATAAAGGGTGGACTCCATGGAAAGATGTAAACACACACAACCCACACGTCATCCGGTGTAGTTTCAGCCGATCTCAAGTCCATACAGTTCCCATAAAGTCCCTAGACCAGACAGGACAACAATAACAACTGTGTTCCTGCACAGAGTTGACTGAACTACTCCAAAGGGCACAGGGCTTCCAGTGGGATTCCCAATCTATCATCTCTCTGCCTTTCTGCCACCGCCCTGCTCCCTTGTCATCCTAAAGACGGACTACTCAGAAGGTCTATAATTAAAGGTCTGTAGAGGAGCACCCCAGGTGTTTGTGTGTGTGTTTGTCTGTTCTGCTGTCCCTCCTAAAGCAGTGGCCACACAGCAACCATGACAACATGACTCCAACACCATTTACATAATGGGTTATACATTATGGTTCATCAAATTCATACCCACACATGCATACACACACAATAAGACAGTAGTTATCCTTAATAATCTCACTGTCACACACTGTGAACAACCCTGCTGCCCACCATCAGCACAACACCTCTTCGGATCCATCTGCCTTTGTCTACCTGTAAATGCCAACCTGCCACCCACCACCATCCCCTGCTGCGTCAGATTCCATTTCACTGGTATATGTGAGGTTTCCATGGACATCTGATCTTGATGAGCGCCATGTTATCTGGTTCACAGTGTTCCTAGCTACATAAACAACTGAGACTGAGACGCAGCTACTGAACGTATACTGAGAAATTGAAGGCTAGGACTAGAAATTGTGATTCTTCAGAATGCACCAAATTGATGATGCTATGGTTTGTTTTTTAATTGCAACATTGGAGGAAAGAACATTGGGTATAATGAGAATGACATGAGCCAGCCAACCAGCTAGCCAATGGCATCATCAACAATAATGGTGATGAGATCAGAAAGCACCTCTGGTTGTTTTGTTCCTGTTAGTCAATTTTCCACAATCTCTTTCACTGTGATGATGTGGAGAGATAGAACGTGATTGGAACCATATAATTAGCCATTTGAATACTAAATTAAAAGGCAAGTCATTTCATAGGATCTTTGTGATTTGAAAATTCAAGCTTAGCAACAGTGGCCATTGTGACATCAAGCACAGAGCACCCTGAACGCTAACAGACACACTGTGTAATGGATAGGGAATAGAGCCGCTCTCAATGTTCATATGACTCTCCCAAGGACAAGAACAGGCAGTGTGGAGGGAAGGATGGGCGAGGGATGGAGAGAGAGAGAGATTAAGAGAAATAGAGACAGAAAAGGGAGAAATTAAGAAATAGAAGGAAATAGAGATAGGAGAAAGGGACACAGAAAGTGAGAGTATGACAGAAAAGGAAAGATATACAGCCTTATTTGGACTAGCGAGTCCTCGGTTCAGGTCAGGATCGCAAACCCAAAAATGTCCCATGTATCCTCTCTCTCGTTTATAAGTAGTGAGAACAGTCAGGATATTTGACAACTGTCATGAATAATGACAAGGTCCAGGACACATTTTATTACTCTGTTTTATTCAAATATACTGGCTTCCAGGGTTCAAATATTATTTTAAATCATTTCAAATATGTTAGCTGGGCTTGATTGAGCTTGCCTGATGCAATGGAACAAATAAAAGTGGTCACAAATGTGCAAACTCCACCCCTTTGCCACTCCAGGCAGGCTAAAGCAAATACTTTTTGTATTTGAAAGATTTAAAATAGTATTTGATCTCAGGTCTGTTGGTCCTGACACTGAAGTCCTAATAAATAGTACCAGTGGTGGAAAAAGTATCGTATTGTCATACTTGGGTTTGGCCGGTAGGGATATCCTTGTCTCATCGCGCACCAGCGACTCCTGGTGTAAAGATACCTTAATAGAAAATGACTCAAGTAAAAGTCAGTCAGTAAAATTCTAGAGTAAAAGTAAAAAAGTATTTGGTTTTAAATATACGTAAGTATCAAAAGTAAATGTAATTGCTAAAATATACTTAAGTATCAAAAGTGAAAGTATGTGTTTAGTGAGTCCGCCAAAGGCATTCGGGATTGGACCATTTTGAGTGACTAAGCATTAAAAATGTAACATTACTTTTGGGTGTCAGGGAAAATACATGGAGTTAAAAGTACATAATTCTCTTTAGAAATGTAGTGAAGTGAAAGTAAAAGTTGTCAAAAATATAAACAGTAAAGTACAGATACCCCCAAAAAATGACTTAAGTAGTACTTTAAAGTATTTTTATTTAAGTACTTTACACTATTGAACTGTACAAAGCCTGCATGTCACTTGAGCCACAAACTACCATTAATTAATATACTAAAAACACTGTTGTCCAGGAAACAGACACTCTTTGGGTGGTGTTTTTGTGGTCAAAGCCTAGCTGTATTCTTAGAGTCTAGTAGCAGCCAAACCTGTGTTTGATAGGCATGAAATTAAGATAAACCGGATCCTGAGATAAAATTGATAAGATTTTCCAAAATAAAGAGAAAAGGAATAGTGTTACTAATCATTTTCAAATTAATTTGTGTACACATAGCATACAGGGGGAAAGCACTGATTCACAAAAGATGAATCCTAGTTTAATGCCAAACATAATAGAGCTGTTTTTCATTGAATTTCTATCTGTCAGTGAATATGCAAGGAAAAGGTGATGGTCAGGGAAAATACACTGAAAAAAGGAAAAACAGGATGACCTTAATTCAATTGTTTTGGTGGTGTGTTTTGGTGATGAACACCAGAATTAGCACAAATAAAATGGAAAAAGACAGGAAGAAGAGACTGTCATCACAGAGGTAGACCTGTTCTGTTCCAACCATATTACAGAGGATATGTATCCTGTTCAATCCATCACCCAATGACACGTGAACGGTTCTAAATGGCCTGGCTGGCAAGCTCAACTTTCCAAAAATAGCTCATTAATTCAGCCCTCTAGCCTCTGAGGGAATAAGTAAAACTGTACCAAGAGGCTCTCTCTCTCTCTGTGTGTGTGTGTGTGTGTGTGTGTGTGTGTGTGTGTGTGTGTGTGTGTGTGTGTGTGTGTGTGTGTGTGTGTGTGTGTGTGTGTGTGTGTGTGTGTGTGGGAGAGATGGGGAGATGGGGGAGATATCATAGATACAGAATAGATACAGATAGAAATCATAATGATTGTATGCCTCATTGTCATTGACTCTTCAACAAATCAATGTTTGATAAATGATTCTTTATTGATTTGTTGAGAGCTGAAGTGAAGTCAATCAGAGTAGATTGAGATCTTCCTGACATTGATAGCCACAAAAGCTGTCATCTATTGATTGACAGGGAATCTGTCTCAATCGGTCCACCATAACATATCACACACCCTGTTGACACCACAGCTGAAAAGAACACACTTGGTACATGACGATTGTAGAACATCTACAGTGGGGATAACAAGTATTTGATACACAGCTGATTTTGCAGGTTTTCCTACTTACAAAGCATTTAGGGGTCTGTAATTTTTATCATAGGTACACTTCAACTGTGAGAGACAGAATCTAAAACAAAAATCCAGAAAATCACATTGTATGATTTTTAAGTAATTAATTTGTATTTTATTGACATAAGTATTTGATACATCAGAAAAGCAGAACTTAATATTTGGTAAGGAAACCTTTGTTTGCAATTACAGAGATCATATGTTTCCTGTAGTTCTTGACCAGGTTTGCACACACTGCAGCAGGGATTTTGGCCCACTCCTCCATACAAACCACCAGATCATTCAGGTTTTGGGGCTGGGCAATACGGACTTTCAGCTCCCTCCAAAGTATTTCTATTGGGTTCAAGTCTGGAGACTGGCTAGGCCACTCCGGGACCTTGAGATGCTTCTTACGGAGCCACTCTTTAGTTGCCCTGGCTGTGTGTTTCGGGTCATTGTCATGCTGGAAGACCCAGCCACGACCCATCTTCAATGTTCTTACTGAAGGAAGGAGGTTGTTGGCCAAGATCTCACGATACATGACCCCATCCATCCTCCCCTCAATACGGTGCAGTCATCCTGTCCCCTTTGCAGAAAAGCATCCCCAAAGAATGATGTTTCCACCTCCATGCATCACGGTTGGGATGGTGTTCTTGGGGTTGTACTCATCCTTCTTCTTCCCCCAAACACGGCGAGTGGAGTTTAGACGAAAAAGCTCTATTTTTGTCTCATCAGACCACATGACCTTCTCCCATTCCCGTCTGGGTCATCCAGATGGTCATTGGCAAACTTCAGACGGGCCTGGACATGCGCTGGCTTGAGCAGGGGGACCTTGCGTGCGCTGCAGGATTTTAATCCATGACGGCGTAGTGTGTTACTAATGGTTTTCTTTGAGACTGTGGTCCCAGCTCTCTTCAGGTCATTAACCAGGTCCTGCCGTGTAGTTCTGGGCTGATCCCGCACCTTCCTTGTGATCATTGATGCCCCACGAGGTGAGATCTTGCATGGAGCCCCAGACCGAGGGTGATTGACCGTCAAGCCCATCGCAGCCTTGTGCAGGTCTACAATTTTATCCCTGATGTCCTTACACCCTCTCTGGTCTTGGCCATTGTGGAGAGGTTGGAGTCTGTTTGATTGAGTGTGTGGACAGGTGTCTTTTATACAGGTAACGAGTTCAAACAGGTGCAGTTAATACAGGTAATGAGTGGAGAACTGGATTGATTCTTAAAGAAAAACTAACAGGTCTGTGAGAGCCGGAATTATTACTGGTTGGTAGGTGATCAAATACTTATGTCATGCAATAAAATGCTAATTAATTACTTAAAAATCATACAATGTGATTTTCTGGATTTTTGTTTTAGATTCCGTCTCTCACAGTTGAAGTGTACCTATGATACAATTTACAGACCTCTACATGCTATGTAAGTAGGAAAACCTGCAAAATCGGCAGTGTATCAAATACTTGTTCTCCCCACTGTATATAACAATCGACTTCATATTCATAGATCTGTGTTCCCTGTTCACTGCTGGGAACAACACTAGTAGTTTTTACACAGCTAACTGCTGTTTGGGTGTAATTTTCCACACACAGGAGTGGTGTGAGAACTACTTAGGCATAAAATAATCACATGCACACACACCCTACCCTTTCCCACTTCAGTAAGCAGCCATGCAGAGTGACAGTCTCTCTCACTGCAGCCAGCCTAAAAGCCCATCCAAGGTTCTGGCTGGGTCCAAAATGTCAGCCTATTCCCTGTAGTGCTAGGGAATAGGGTAGGGAGACATTTCAGATTTGACCTCTGTTTCACTCAAACATAGGACAAGATATTGGACACGACTATGATATCATAGAAGAGGAAGGAGACTTTCCATGTTATTTACCGTACTAGTGGAATTTAAAGTGTATCGTTGTCCTAAACATAATTGTCCTATAATCTCTCCAACTCTTCATGTTAGATCTACAACCACAGCACATGGATGAGTGAATGAGCACTGAAAAGATACCTGTAGCGGTAGTGACTAAATGGATTGTAGCTGATTGTGGAGTCTAGCAAATGGACGACTGTAAAAGACCTATTAGCCAGAGGCAATTGCCCATACATCCTGACTATGTTCTGAAAAATACACCATAAGTGTATCCTCATTAGTAAGATAAACAGGTGGTCTACAGATGTTTTCTTCTTATGCTGACTGTAAATTCAAGCTAAACATGAGGCTCAAAGAGATAGGCCACATCAAAGTAAAACCTTAATTCACCCAATTTGTCTGGTCCTAAAACTTTCATTTCAGCCAGGGCTCTAAAGGGGATGAAATGTATTTTTTCCCTTGAGACAAGAAAGAATGAAATTGGGCAACCTGGGATTTCCCAAGTGTTGCCTAGTTGGTATAGACAGCTCCACATTTGTTCCAAAGATTGGTTCCCAGCCTTTAGGGATTGCTGAGGCCAGGGAGGGACCTGCGAGGGACAGAAGATTGGTTCCCAGCCTTTAGGGATTGCTGAGGCCAGGGAGGGACCTGCGAGGGACAGAAGATTGGTTCCCAGCCTTTAGGGATTGCTGAGGCCAGGGAGGGACCTGCGAGGGACAGAAGGCAAGCAGCTGGGTAAATATGTTTTTACCATCTAGCTGGCTCCACTGGCACACTCAGTCCCATACTGTGGTTCTTGGGTTCTGTCATGGCTGGCTGGCAGTGTCGGATTTTGAACCGAGGAACAATCTATTCTCTCTCCCTCTCTCACCACTTCACATAGAAAGAGCTAGAACGAGCTAGAGATGCCTGCCTTGAGTTTAGTCACTCACACTCAGCTCAGCACTAGGTATCCCATGGGAATTGGAAAGAAAAGGAGAAAGAGAAGTAGAGGAGAGAGGGTTGGGCTGAGGGTGTACCTTCCTTACCCTTGTCACTCACTCCTGGAGTTCATTAGCTCTGGGTACCCCTGACAATTCAATGGGTCGGGCATAGAATAACACACAGAAGATTTACATACAGTAGCCTTGTCAGCTTGCAAATAACTACTGTACGGTTTGAGATGCTGCAGGTGTTGTCGTCATAGTTTAAGGCTATGGATTATAATAATGATAGCGACCACAAACATTTATATGACTATTATTACATCCAGTGGTATGGCTCAGGAGACCTTCATAAATGATTTACAATAGTCACCAAGGTAAAACATCATGAAAGGTTATGAGGCTAAACATTTGTGGTTTTTAAAATATTGTCCTCTGGGAATGTTACATAACAAAAATCATTCATCTCCTTCACGTTGCAGACATTACAGCCCTTTAAATTGCCAATTAGCTGACAAGTGGTGAATTTATGTCTGGGTATCTACTGAAAAGTATCCTGTTCTACTCGCCAGCTTTTCAGTCTAATTTTCCAGGAGACGGACTGCGATGCCTTACCTCCTTAGAGGAAAACAACCATGCATAGAGAGAGAAGAGACTTATATTACTGCAAAGTTCTACAGCTGCACCATCGAGAGCATCCTAACCGGCTGCATCACTGCCTGGTATGGCAACAGCTCGGCATCCGACCGAAAGGCGCTACATAGGGTAGTACATACAGCCCAGTACATCACTGGGGCCAAGCTTCCTGCCATCCACGACCTCTATACTAGGCGTGTCAGAGGAAGGCCCAAAAATGGTCAAAGACTCCAGTCCTCCAAGACATAGACTGTTCTCTCTGCAACTGCATGGCAAACGGTACCAGAGCACCAAGTCTAGGTCCAAAAGGCTCCTTAACAGCTTCTATTCGGCGCATGTGACAAATAAAATGTGATTTGATTTCAAAATGAGAGATTATGTTGCGTTATAAATGTATATTTCCATTAGATCTTACCAGGACCTGTCCCAAATGTCATCCTATTCCCTATAGTGCACGACTTTTGACCACAGCCCTAATGACTACAAAGGGAATAGGGTGGTATTTGGGACGTAACCCCAGAGTTGGACCAATAAAGGACCAGTTCCAGCTGGCATTGTAAACTCCTATTGGTCGCCACTTCCTTATAGCAACATATAGCTTATGTTGTTAATTGAGATATACTGTATTACTCCTCAGTTGCCAGTCAAGCAGTTTCTCCTTGTCAAATGGAGTTATTGCTAAAGGGACACAGAGGAGAAGGGAAGCGTGTAAAAGCTTACTGTATTTACAGTACAGGGATCTGTTTCAGGGTAGGGTGGGGTCATTGGGACAGGGGTGGCTGGTGCGCAGGAACCACACAGGCACGCTATGGCCCCGAAAGGTCGAGTCAGTGTAAAATGTACACTTCGTCAAAATATTTTCGGGATACCCTCAGTATGAAAACACTCTGGTTTTCATTGAGGAAGCTAGCAGAAATGTTGACTCTTTACTCCTCTTTCCATAGTGAACACAAACCTTTTCCTTTTCTCTCTCTCTTTAACTCTTTATAGTCCTATTTCAAAGTAAATGTGTTTAAACCGTATTCCCTCTCTATGGATGGGCTTGTTTGTTACTTGCAGTGTAAGCAGCTGTCTCACCATGTCTCGTCACAAGGTTTATAATCAGACCAATGGACAGAGAGCATGAGAAGGGGAGAGAGAGAGGAGAGAGAGGAGAGAAAACAGTATAGCGAGACAGACAGGGAAAGATAGTGAGACAGAGAGTAGAAGATAATGAGGGAGAAAAATAAAAGAGTGACCAGAAGCCCCAGACAGAATTGGCACATTAGTGGCTAGGAGAAGGGGTGTTTGCTCTGGTGAATGAGGGCGAAGGGTGAGCGGGAGCACTTTGCAGCAACAAGCACCATCATCTCAGGCTGCGGCAGGGACTGTCGTTAGGGCCTGGAGTAACTTTATTAGTGGCCCCTGCCCTGGTGAGAAAGAGGGGGAGGTTAAAAAAATGTTTTAAAAAAACAAAAACATTTCACTGCACCTGTTGTACGTGACAAAACATATATATATTTTTATTAAACCACTGCAGGTCAGACCAGTGGCAAGTGGGGGGTGGGGGAGAGGGGAGGGAGAAGGGAAGTGGGGGGTGGAGGGTTAAAACCACCCCATTTACTGCAGAGCAAACATTTCACAGAGATGGCCATTAGCCACTGCCCTTCCACCTGCTCTGGTGGTTATATTGGACCATAGAGTAGAGCAGACCTTCACTTAACTACTGCCCGATAGGGCTTTCTGCCTTAGAGCTGGATGGATGCATTAACAATTCCATTTTGATTGAATGAGTGAGATCCATACAGAGAGACAGAGAGACAGACACACACACACAGATAGTGTGTGTACTGTGTGTTTAATGTGTTCTTATTGTCGGCATAGTAAAGGACCGGCGCTAGACAGACAGACACACATCAAACTGTTGACTTCAGCAGGCAGAGTTCATTAATCTACAGACAAAGTGCTTAAGTGGAGTCCATCAGAGAAACTAGAGGCCATGTATTCTGATGGAGTCCATCAGAGATAGAGGCTACTCATGCCATGATTTATTTTCCAGGCAGCAATTGGTTTGGTAAAAATACCTTACAGATAGATGGCTTCATACTAGGGCCTGTCCATTCTGATCTGATTTAAGAGGGTATTTTGATTGACAGGGAAAGTCATTCTCTGGAGGTAAAGCATGAACATAAAGGGGTACTCTTATTTGTATGGAAGTGTTATGATGCTGTACTAAAATCGTGCAGTGATTGCTTTGGTAAAAAATCTCACAAATGGCAGAGAGTCTTCATACCAGAGCATGCCCTTTCTCATCTAATAGATAATCAAAACAGACACCTAACCCCCCTCAGGCCTATGGCAGCTGTGTCTGTAAAAATCTCTCCTTTTTGAGAGATGAAGCAAACCTGAAAAGGCTTTTGGCAAAGTAACCATACAGAGAAATGTATTTTTGTAAACACACCATCTGGCCACAGATTCAAGCCCACATTTCAGAGACATGTCTGTAGCCTAGAACAAAACCTTGCTTGCAACAACTAGCTTACCAGCAGCAAGTGAGGGGAGGTCTTGTACAGAATAGAATAACTGTATTTCTCCCTGAGGGGATATTACTAGTTTATATAAGTCATAGTAAGACCCAGGCTCTAATACCATTTGATGAAAGTCCTCAATACCAGGGACAATTCCTAAACACATCAGCTTCTACGCATTTTGTTTGAGCTCGAGTAGATTGTTTATGTGTCTCAAAGGAGTCATGCAGTCTCTGCTGTAGCTGTTTATGATGCCAGACGTGTGATGCGTTAGACCGCTAATGAGTCATAGCCGAAAGCAAGAATTCAGTCCAGGCACCATGTACCCTGGACTTTGTCCCAAATGGCACCCTATTCACTATACAGTATGGTGTACTACTTTTGACCAGGGCCCAAGGCTCTGGTAAAAAGTAGTGCACTATATAGGGTATAGGCTGCCATATGTGTCACAATCCGTGTCTCTGACAGCCAAATGAAAAAACAACCAACCCCACTGCCCAATCCTGATTCAATAACAATACACTGATAGGCGAATCTAGCCTGATCACAGATCTGTTTATGACGTACAATTAGCCATTCACTGTGATGCACAAAAACAGATCTGGGACCAACTAAAATTAACCTGGACTGAACTCTGCACAGAATGCTGTGTTCTAACTGACAATAACAGAGAGAGAAATAGGCCTTATTAGTTTATTAATTATTCATTTATTCATATTAAGATTCATTTTAGGAAACTTGCTTTCAGGATTTTAAAGAGTAGCGAATTGCATATTACAGAACCAGGCAATATATCAACCAAATCATAGGTGCCTTATAGATTATGAATAATGAAAACTGGCATACAAAATGACTGCTTGGGGACATTTCATTCACAATAAGGATCAGTTTAAAACATGTCTTACACACTAGCACCACCAGGTGGGAGAAATGACAGGGTTTGTGTTGCTACTTCACATGCAAGACTTCTGTGCTTTCTTCTATACCTCTAATATATACTGAACAAAAACCAAACGCAATATTTAAAGTGTTCGTCCCATGTTTCATGAAATAAAAGATCCCAGAAATGTTCCATACGCACAAAAATCGTATTTCTCTAAAATGGTGTACAGATAGCATACAAGGTGTATGGCATAGTATGGGCGAGCGGTTTGCTGATGTCAACGTTGTGAACAGAGTGCCCCATGGTAGTGGTGGGGTTATGGTATGGGTAGACATAAGCTATGGACAACAGAATTGCATTTTATCTACGGCAATTTGAATGCACAGAGATACCGTGACGAGATCCTGAGGCCCATTGTCATGCCATTCATCTGCCACCATCACCTCATGTTTCAGCATGATAATGCACGGCCCCATGTCACAAGCATCTGTACACAATTCCTGGGAGCTGAAAATGGCCCAGTTCTTCCTTGACCTGCATACTCACCAGACAAGTCACCCACTGGGCATGTTTGGGATGCTCTGGATTGACATGTACGACAGCATGTTCCAGTTCCCGCCAAAATCCATCAGCTTCGCACAGCCACTGAAGGGGAATTGGACAACATTCCACAGGCCACAATCAAGAGCCTGATCAACTCTATGAGAAGGAGATGTGTTGCGCTGCATGAGGCAAATAGTGTTCACACCAGATGCTGAGTGGTTCTGATCCATGCCCCTACCCCTTTTAAAACGGCATCGGTGTCAAACAGATGCATATCTATATTCCCAGTGGTGAAATCCATAGATTAGGGCCTAATGATTTTATTTAAATTGACTGATTTCCTCATATGAACTGTAACATCTTCGAAATTGTTGCAGGTTGCGTTTTATAGTTTTGTTCAGTGTAATTGAAATATACAAGCAAGCATTAGCCAATGAGTTGACATTGAACAGCAAAAATTGGTCTAAGAATTATCTATATCAAAGGCAAATGTTTAATTTACATTGTACAATGAATGGATTCACATACAAGGCATACAGCTTAAGTTACAAGCATTAACAAGCATTAGAAGGCATTATTAAGTATATACAGTACCAGTCAAAAGTTTGGACACGTACTCATTCAAGGGTTTCTTTATTTTTACTATTTTCTACATTAAATAATAATAGTGAAGACATCAAAACTATGAAATAACACATATGGAATCATGTAGTAACCAAAAAAGTGTTAAACAAAAATATATGTTATATTTGAGATTCTTCAAGCTAGCCCCCCTTTGCCTTGATGACAGCTTTACACACTCTTGGCATTCTCTTACCCAGCTTCATGAGGTAGTCATCTGGAATGCATTTCAATTAACAGGTGTGCCATGTTAAAAGTTAATTTGTGGAATTTATTTTCTTCTTAATGAGTTTGAGCCAATCGGTTCTGATGTGACAAGGTAGGCTTGGTATACAGAAGGTAGCCCTATTTGGTAAAAAAACAAGTCCATATTATGGCAAGAACAGCTCAAATAAGCAAAGAGAAACAACAGTCTATCATTACTTAAAGACATTAATTATGGTCAGTCAATATGGAAAATTTAAATCAATTTAATTCAATTTAAAGTTTCTTCAAGTGCAGTCGCAAAAACCCTCAAGTGCCAAAGGCTCTCATGAGAACTGGCTCTCATGAGGACCGCCACAGGAAAGGAAGACCCAGAGTTACCTGTGCTGCAGAGGATAAGTTCATTAGAGTTAACTGCACCTCAGATTCAGCCCCCCAAAAAATGCTTCACAGAATTCAAGTAAGAGACATACCTCAACATTAACTGTTTGTAGGAGACTGCATGAATCAGGCCTTCATGGTCTAAATTCTGCAAAGAAACCAATAATATTTTTTTTCACCTTTATTTAACCAGGTAGGCTAGTTGAGAACAAGTTCTCAATTGCAACTGTGACCTGGCCAAGATAAAGCAAAGCAGTTCGACACATACAACAACACAGAGTTACACATGGAATAAACAAACATACAATAGAAAAATCTATATACAGCATGTGCAAATGAGAGAGGTAAGAGAGGTAAGGCAATACATAGGCCATGGTGGCGAAGTAATTACAATATAGCAATTAAACACTGGAATAGTAGGATGTGCAGAAGATGAATGTGCAAGTAGAGATACTGGGATGCAAAGGAGCAATATAAATAAATACAGTATGGGGTTTGAGGTAGATTGGATGGGCTATTTACAGATGAGCTATGTGCAGTGATCTGTGAGCTGCTGTGACAGCTGGTGCTTAAAGCTAGTGAGGGAGATAAGAGTCTCCAGCTTCAGAGATTTTTGCAGTTCGTTCCAGTCATTGGCAGCAGAGAACTGGAAGGAGAGGCGGCCAAAGGAAGAATTGGCTTTGGGGGTGACCAGTGAGATATACCTGCTGGAGCGCGTGCTACGGGTGGGTGCTGCTATGGTGACCAGTGAGCTGAGATAAGGTGGGGCTTTACCTAGCAGATACTTGTAGATGACCTGGAGCCAGTGGGTTTGGCGACGAGTATGACGCGAGGGCCAGCGAACGAGAGCATACAGGTCGCAGTTGTGGGTAGTATATGGGGCTTTGGTGACAAAATGGATGGCACTGTGATAGACTGCATCCAATTTGTTGAGTAGGGTGTTGGAGGCCATTTTGTAAATGATGTTGCCAAAGTCAAGGATCGGTAGGATGGTCAGTTTTACGAGGGTGTTTGGCAGCATGAGTGAAGGATGCTTTGTTGCGAAATAGGAAGCCAATTCCAGATGTCATTTTGGATTGGACATGTTTAATGTGAGTCTGGAAGGAGAGTTTACAGCCTAACCAGACACCTAGGTATTTGTAGTTGTCCACATATTCTAAGTCAGAACCGTCCAGAATAGTGACGCTGGACGGGCGGGCAGATGCGGGCAGCGATCGGTTGAAGAGCATGCATTTAGTTGTACTTGCATTTAAGAGCAGTTGGAGGCCACGGAAGGAGAGTTGTATGGCATTGAAGCTTGTCTAGAGGTTAGTTAGCACAGTGTCTAAAGAAGGGCCAGAAGTATACAGAATGGTGTCGTCTGCGTAGAGGTGGATCAGAGCATCACCAGCAGCGAGAGCGACACCATTGATGTATACAGAGAAGATTGTCAGCCCGAGAATTGAACCCTGTGGCACCCCCATAGAGACTGCCAGAGGTCCGGACAACAGGCCCTTCGATTTGACATACTGAACTCTATCGGAGAAGTAGTTGGTGAACCAGGTGAGGCAATCATTTGAGAGACCAAGGCTGTTGAGTCTGCCAATAAGAATAAAGGACACCCATAAGAAGATAAGACTTGTTTGGGCTAAGAAACACAAGCAATGGACATTAGACTGATGGAAATCGATCTTTTGGTCAGATGAGTCCAAATTTGAGATTTTGGTTCCAACCACCGTATGTATCATTGTGAGGTGCAGTGTAGGTGAATGGATGATCTCCGCATGTGTGCTTCCCACCATGAAGCATGGAGGAGGAAATGTGATGATGTGAGGGTGCTTTGCTGGTGACACTGTCTGTGATTTATATATATATATATATATATTTATATATATAGAATTCAAGGTACACTTAACCAGCATGGCTACAACTGCATTCTACAACAATACACCATCCCATCTGGTTTGCGCTTAGTGGGACTATCATTTGTTTTTTAACAGGACAATGACCCAGTACACCTCCAGGCTGTGTAAGGGATATTTGACAAAGAAGGAGAGTGATGGAGAGCTGCATCAGATGACCTGGCCTCCACAATCACCCAACCTCAAACAAATTGAGATGGAAAAGCAGCCAACAAGTGCTCAGCATATGTGGGAACTCCTTCAGGACTGTTGGAAAAGCATTCCGGGTGAATCTGGTTGAGAGAATGCCAAGAGTGTGCAAAGCTGTCATTAAGGCAAAGGGTGGCTACTTTGAAGAATCTAAACACACATACACTGAGTATACCAAACATTAGGAACACCTTAATATTGAGTTGTCGAAAGCATTCCACAGGGAAGCTGGCCCATGTTGACTCCAAAGCATCCCACAGTTTTGTAAAGTTGGCTGGATATCTTTTGACTGGTGGACCATTCTATTAAAAACACACGTGAAACTATTGAGCCTGAAAAACCCAGCAGCGTTGCAGTTATTGACACAAACCGGTGCGCTTGACACCTACTACCATACCCCGTTCAAAGACACTTCAATCTTTTGTCTTGCCCATTCACCCTCTGAATGGCACATGAACACAATCCATGTCTCAATTGTCTCAAGGCTAAAAAAATCTATCTTTAACCTGTCTCCTCCCTTTCATCTACACTGATTTAATTGGATTTAACAAGTGACATCTTAAGGGATCATAGATTTCACCTGGATTCACCTGGTCTTTCTACCGGTCATGGAAAGAGGTTCTTAATGTTTTGTATACTCAGTATTCACACCCCTTGACTTTTTCCCCACATGTTGTTGTGCTACAAAGTGGGATTAAAATGGATTGAATTGTCTTTTTTGTCAACGATCTACACAAAACATTTGTAATGTCAAAGTGGAAGAAAAAATAAATAAATACAAAATAATAGACAATAAAAAACGAATATATCTTAATTAGTATTCAACCCTGAGTCATTACATGTTAGAATCACCTTTGGCATTGATTACGGCTGTGAGTCTCTAAGTCTCTAAGAGTTTAACACCTGGATTGTACAATATTTGCCCATTATTCTTTAAAAAATTCTTCAAGCTCTGTCACGTTGGTTGTTGATCATCGCTTGACAGCCATTTTAAAGTCTTGCCATAGATATTCGAGACAATTTAAGTCAAAACTCTAACTAGGTCACTCAGGAACATTCAATGTTGTCTTGGTTAGCAACTCCAGTGTATATTTGGCCCACAAAGGTGAAAAGGTCTCCCAGTTTGTTGGAAAGCAGACAACCAGGTTTTTCCTCTAGAATTTTGCCTGTGCTTAGATCTATTTAGTTTCTTTTTATCCTAAAAAACACCCTAGTCCTTGCCGATGACAAGCATACCCATAACATGATGCAGCAACCCCATACTTGAAAATATGAAGAGTTGGGGTCAAAGCCAACCCCAACTTTGTATTTGGGACAAAAAGTTCCATTTCTTTGCCGTTTTAATTGAGTGCCTTATTGCAAACAGGATGCATGTTTTGGAATATTTTTATTCTATACAGGCTTCCTTATTTTCACTGTAATTTAGGTCAGTATTGTGGAGTAACTGCAATGTTGTTGATCCATCCTCATTTATCTCCTATCACAGCCATTAAACTCTGTTTTAAAATCACCATTGGCCTCATGATAAAATCCCTGAGTGGTTCTTCTCCTGGCAACTGAGTTAGGAAGGGCACCTGTATATTTGTAGTGACTGGGTGTATTGCTACACCATTCAAAGTGTAATTAATAACTGCACCCATCTACCAATGGGTGCCCTTCTTTACGAACCATAGGAAAACCTTTCTGGTCTTTGTGGTTGATTCTGTGCTTGAAATTCAAAGCTTGACTCAGGGACCTTACAGATAATTTTAAGTGTGTGTTTCAGAGACAGGGTTGTCATTTAAACATGTTAAACACTATTATTGCACACAGAGTGAGTACATGCAACTTATATGACTTGTTAAGCAAAATTGTTTACTCCTGAACTTATTTAGGCTTGCCATAACAAAAGGGTTGAAGCCTTATTGACTCAAGACATCTCAAGACATCTCAGCTTTTCAATTTTAATTAATTTGTAAGCATTTCTACAAACATAATTACACGTTGATATTATGGGGTACTGTGTATAGATCAGTGACACAAAAATGTAATTTCATCCATTTAAACTTTTAAAGTGCAGGCTGTAACAGAACAAAATGTGGAAAAAGTCCAGGTGTATGAATGCTTTCTGAAGGAATGTGGAACAGATATTTATATGCAAATGTTAGAAAAATAAATGTACCCTTCTTACTGGTTATTGCACATATGATTGCTTAAATTCTTTAGGGAAAGTCTTCCCGTCAACGGATCAGTCCCGTCAACAGGGCACACGCTGCATTAATGCAGCGCCGTGTGTCACGATCACAGATTTTAGAGAAACAACAAAAAACAAACAACAACAACAAACATTGAAACAACATTTAGGGTTAGATTTTCACAGATTCCTTTCTTTCCAAATTGAAAGAGTGGAAATACAAAATCGATCTGGCATGCTATATGGACCTTTTTAGGATATGAAAAATGATTTTATCTAACAAAACGACACTTCATGTTATCTCTGGGACCCATTGGATGACAAATCAGAGCAAGATTTCAGAATGTAAGTACACATTTCACCTTCAGAGGTGAATTTATCAAACCTATCGCGGTGAAAAAAGTGTTTTGTTGTTAGGAGCTCTCCTCAAACAATAGCATGCCATTTTTTCACAGTAATAGCTACTGTAAATTGGACAGTGCAGTTATATTGATGAGAATTTAAGCTTTCAGCCAATATAAGACACTTATATGTACAAACATTTGTTGTTTCTCTAAAATCTGTGATCGTGACACACGGCGCTGCATGATTTACAACTGCCCCATTGACGGGCTGCCTATCCCTAAAAAAGGTTTACTGGCTTAAGGCTACAATAGAAGCTTCCTGAACCACACTTCACTGGAGTTGTTGGATCTTAATTTGACCAGTTTTGTCACAGGAGTAAAATTATCCTGAGGCAGGTTATTTGTTTATCCTCAAAAAATAGATAATTTCTAACAGGAAATGTATTTTTGATAGGCTACAGTAGACTATAGTTCAGGTGCAGCTTGTGGCTGCGTTTTGGATTCACTTGTACTGTATGTCGTAGTGGAGACCAATATCGATCTTGTGTTATTAAGATACATAAATCAACAGTTGTGGATTTGTATGTCTGCATTTCAGATATATATTTGTACATTTGAATGTCGCATTAGTAGGACCTACAGAAGTAGAACATTTATTGTGCCTGGTGCTTTAGCTTTTGAGCGAGAGAGAAATTTATGTAAATCACAAGGCTCATTTGAATTTCCTGTGGAGCAGGAAAATTCACAGTGACAGCGGAATTATCAAATTAAGATAAGACCCCTGTACACTAAGGTTGAATATTTTTCCAATATTTTACAAATGTTCAATGCCTAGAATAAATCACTTTTCTCCCGGGTAACCTGGTATTTGGGGCGGCAGGGTAGCCTAGTGGTTAGAGCGTTGGACTAGTAACCGGAAGGTTGCACAGTTCAAACCCCCGAGCTGACAAGGTACAAATCTGTTCTTCTGCCCCTGAACAGGCAGTTAACCCATTGTTCCTAGGCCGTCATTGAAAATAAGAATTTGTTCTTAACTGACTTGCCTAGTTAAATAAAAGGTAAAATAAAGAATCCGGAAGTGTCATTCTAAAGCCTATAAAGCATATAATTGGATTTGATTAGAGCATGAAAATTCAAGCAGGACCTGAGCCATTACATTGAAGACATTTTATGAGATCTATATATATTTTTTATTTTTACCCCTTTTTCCTCCCCAATTTTTTCCGTGGTATCCAATTGTTTTAGTAGCTACTATCTTGTCTCATCGCTACAACTCCCGTACGGGCTTGGGAGAGACGAAGGTTGAAAGTCATGCGTCCTCCGATACACAACCCAACCAGCCGTACTGCTTCTTAACACAGCTCGCATCCAACCCGGAAGCCAGCCGCACCAATGTGTCGGAGGGTACACCGTGCACCTGGCAACCTTAGTTAGCGCGCACTGCGCCCGGCCCGCCACAGGAGCGACAGAGCCTGGGCGCGAACCCAGGGACTCTGATGGCACTGCGCCACCCGGGAGGCTCTTATGAGATCTATATTAAAGACATTATGTCCCAAGCCCCAGAAAATCCCAAATGATTGTGCCGTTATCCAATACATACGGTGCATTCGGAGGGTATTCAGACCTTTTCTTTTTCCACCTTTTGTTACATTACAGCCCAATTCTAAAATGGATTCAATTGTTTTCCCCTCATTAATCTACACAATAGCCCATAATGATAAAGCAAAAACAGGTTAGTAGACATTTTTGAAAATGTATTACAAAAAAATATATATCACATTTCTAGAAGTATTCAGACCCTTTATACTCAGTACTTTGTTGAAGCACCTTTGGCAGGGATTACACCTTTGAGTGTTCTTTGGCATGACGCTACAAAGCTTGCCACACCTGTATTTGGGGAGTTTCTCAAATTCTTCTCTGCAGATCCTTTCAAGCTCTGTCAGGTTCGATGGGGAGCGTCACTGCACAGCTATTTTCAGGTCTCTCCAGAGATGTTCGATCGGGTTCAAGTCTGGGCTTTGACAGGGACACTCAAGGACATTCAGAGACTTGTCCGGAAGCATTGTCTTTCCTGTGTGCTAGACTGATTCTTTAACTCATACATTACATGTAGTCCTATGTCCAATAATGGTCCGTTATTGTCTGGTTTATGTCTGGTTCACAGAGGCTGCTGAGGGGAGGACATCTCTTAATAATGGCAATATGGCAATATTGTGAGAGAGCCCACTCCCTTGGCTGAGAAGCAACCCCACACATGAATGGTCTCAGGATGCTTTACTGTTGGCATGGCACAGGACTGATGGTAGTGCTCACCTTGTCTTCTCCGGACAAGCTTTTTTCCGGATGCCACAAACAATCAGAAAGGGGATTCACCAGAGAAAATGACTTTACCCCAGTCCTCAGCAGTTCAATCCCTGTACCTTTTGCAGAATATCAGTCTGTCCTTGATGTTTTTCCTGGAGAGAAGTGACTTCTTTGCTGCCCTTCTTGACACCAGGCCATCCTCCAAAAGTCTTCGCCTCACAGTGTGTGCAGATGCACTCACACCTGCCTGCTGCCATTCCTGAGCAAGCTCTGTACTGGTGGTGCTCCGATCCCGCAGCTAAATCAACTTTAGGAGACGGTCCTGGTGCTTGCTGGACTTTCTTGGGCGCCAATCAACTTTAGGTGAAATCTTAATGGCAGCAATATCCTTGCCTGTGAAGCCCTTTTTTGTGCAAAACAATGATGACGGCACATGTTCACTTGCAGGTAACCATGGTTGACAGAGGAAGAACAGATTCCAAGCACCACCCTCCTTTTGAAACTTCCAGTCTGTTATTCAAACTCAATCAGCATGACAGAGTGATCTCCAGCCTTGTCCTCGTCAACACTCACACCTGCGTTAACAAGAGAATCACTTTACATGATGTCAGCTTGTCCTTTCATGATAGGGCTGAAATGCAGTGGAAATGTTTGAGATTCAGTTCATTTGCGTGGCAAAGAGAGACTTTGCAATTCATCTGATCACTCTTCATAACATTCTGGAGTATATGCAAATTGCCATCATACAAACTGAGGCAGCAGACTTTGTGAAAATTCATATTTGTGTCATTCTCAAAACTTTTGGCCACGACTGTACAATGGATTTTTTGCCCAGACTTGTCAGAGTAAAGTCACTCCCCATTTGACATCAGAATAGTTTTGATCGTGTCTCATTGGTTCGTGTCTGTGAAAGATCACGTGAGTAACTAGTGTTGTTAAAATGTTGCTACAGTAATCAATCGCTGCAACACTAGTTCCTCACGTGATCCTCCACAGACACGTCATATGGGGTCTTGTTTTATACTTTGTATCACGCGCGAGTTTTACTGTACAACTCATAGAAATCATTCTAGAATAGGTCAGACGAACGCGAAGAATTTGGGAATGGTGATCCTTTGGTTTCCATGGAGAAGTTCCATGTGAGAAGTGGATCGGAGTGCACACCTTGAAAGTATCTGATTAAGTTCTCGTTTCTCAATTCATCACGCCGGTGTAACCGTTGTATAAAGTTTAGGCCTTATGTAATCCTTCGATATAAAGCAGTTGACACAATGTATCAACTATCAATAATTTGATGGTGTATCGAGTTAGCCCAAGCATCGGTAGAGAATGAACCACAGCAGAAACGTTGATACGGCGGTATGGAGCCAGGACGCTCTGTCTACCAACGTGAGCCTTACAAATGACAGCAAGCGAAAGAAAAAGAGAAAGCACAAAACAAAAGATAAAAAGAAGAGTGGTTCGACGAGAAGAGGACCGAGCTCGCCTTCAAACTCCGATGATGCAGCAGGTTGGTTTGTTTTGGTGATGCTCACAAAATCTAGTTTTAAATGCCTAGTGTGGACCTATAGTCCTACCCACAACGGGTTTACCATAACGTTATCATAGTAACCCCAACATGGATTGTTTTTGTTAAAGCTGCAGTATGTAACTTTGAGTCACCCGAACAAATTCGCATAGAAATGTGAGTTGTAGATCTGTCACTCATTGAAAGCAAGTCTGACCCCCTGATAAAATAAAAAAGCGGTAGATATGTTTTATGTGCACCATTTCTGTTTCCTGTTCTGAAGTTTCGTTTGTGCGTTTTATTTTCGGTTTTGCTTCAAACACAATATTTTTGGTTAATATTTCACAGCGGTTTAGGTGGTACAATGATTTTCAACACTATACATTTCTTGTCAAAAACGGAAATTAGGGGAACTATTAGAATTTAAGTAAAAAGGAAATGTCTGAGTTATTTCTGCATGTTGCACCTTCAATAAACAATGAATAGCTTATAGCATTATATATTTTTTGAAAAAAAAACACTGCCTGCCCCGCTAAAAAGGCACTAAATGCGAGAGTCTAAAGTGACCTGCAAGGGGAGAATGTGTTGAGTGATAGTGTTGTGAAATCAAAACACTTTGGTATCAAATTAAGATTAACCTGCACTTTGCCGGCCTGCACTCACAGCAGATAAACTCACCAACACTGAGCAGCAACAGGTCGTCAAAGGCTCCTCCTCCACACGGTCCAAACCCACCCTGAAGAGCTCCAACAGCAAAAAGACCAAGGCCAGAAGTCTGACCAGCCTCCGCAACAATAAATCCCAGCGAGAGGCAATGAAACACGAGGAAACGTTGACAGGGCCAGACGCTGGTACCCACCAAGCCCCACTGTCATGGGACCAGGCTGGCCAGAACGACCCAGCCAGGGAGAGCCTGAGGTGGGATGGAGTTTTGGAGGATCCGGTGGCCGAGGCAGAGAGGATAGAGGTGTACAAGGCCAACCGGAGGAAACGGTACCTGGCCTCACAGCAGGGGGTGATGGACTACTTGGGCTTGTTCAAGGGACACTTGGAGAGCAGTAGTGCCATTACACACAATATCTAGGTGGGGCTGTTTTCACATGAATAAATCTATAGGTTTTATGTGCAGTACCTTCTCTATCCTGCAGATGGCATAGCAGTCTCAATCTGAGATGGTGGAACATTGTAATTGCATCTTTACTCAAATAGTGGCAATTTAAAAAAAAAGGCATATCCCTAATTGATAACCAAAAGATAAAATCCTGATAAGACCATTTTGAATTTGCTTATGGCATTGGAGTACATATCAAATAATTGTAACACTTCTCAAATCTGATATAAAACAGTTGGTCTTTATTTGAAACAAACACTATAAAAACAGAGCTTTAAAAGCGAAATCATTTTACTTCAATAAGGCCCTTTGGGTATCTCAAGACAGTTCAGGTCCTCTAGATGTGTATCCTTGTAGGAACTTGAGGGAAGTTACCTGTGTTTGGTAGACTAATAGTAATCTATTAGGCTACCAAAAGGAGTTTATTAGCATCAAATAAATGCGTAACTAAATTAAACCTCTGGAAGCAACCAGAAGAGGATAGGCAAAGATTATGGACAGTCCATAAGGTGTTAGTAAGAACAAGACTGCACTATTAGGAAAATACAAAAACTTTATAACTGAAAACAATAATGACACATTTGATAATCTCTCGCTACTCATTACCAACTAATACAAACTTCTTCAATTCGCAATGGTCTGTGGGAAGAAAAATGTCCCACCTTTCAACACAGAACTTGCAACTCTTACACAATATGAAAAAAGCTGTGGCTTTCTGCTCCATGACCATACTTACAGTAGACAATGTTGGTTTAGGCAAGACTTCGATGGGGTTTGGTGTTACACCAGGATCATACATCTCTATACATGGCTCGGTGTTACACTATCCAGGAATATATATATTCTGCTTGTGGTAAGTAATATTGTGCAACAAATACACCATAATACCATGATTTGACAAGCCATTTTGAAGCCCAGTCATAGACAGTAATTTGACAACTCCCCATGTCTACAAATGTAAAAACTTACAAAAATCACATGGAAACTCCACTATTGCCTTGAATCTTATATTGTTGGATCATTGTTCAATGAGCTCCACTGCAATGGTTAGGCCTAAACACAGAATGTTGACAGTGATGGTCCAGACTACATTTCCCTAACAATCCTTCACTTCCAAATCTGGTTTCTAAGTGCCTCCATGGTGATAGTATACAGTACACCATCACCTGTCTCAGTCCACAGTTCAACACATGGTTAAAATGAATCCAACTTTGACATACCAGAGAACTCTTTACTAGCTACTAATGGATCAACACTTTGGTAGATGGCAGCCTCACTCAGATGTCCCTGCTATTTGTTTGATACTCCAGATCTAGAGATATGGCTTCCATCTTCTGCCCTCCTGGAGACTGGAAAGTATCGTAGCCCACATTTGAGTACCAATCTAAACTAATAGACTGTGTAACCTGGGTCCATGTGTGGCGTCGGCCTGGTGGATGGTTGGGCCCCACAGGGCCCTCTCCCTCAGGCTGTGCCCAGCCTTCCCCTAACCTCAATGGGGTAGCCTTCTCCGGTCAGCAGCCTCCAGCTCCACGCTCGACAAGAATCTCCTGGCTAGCCGGCGGCTGTCGTAGCTCAGCTCTGTGGTGTAGATGGTGCGAGCGTGCTTGGGGTAGACAATGGTGGTGCTCTGGAAATGCTGGGCCCGCTGGCGAGGCTGGAGGTCTAGCTGGGTCTTGTAGTGTCTCCAGGTGCTGTGAGGGACAGCCAGGAACGTCTGACTGCAGTTCTCCAGACCCAGGCCTCTGGGCTGCATGGCCACGTCGTGGATAAAGTGACACTCTGAATCATAGTGGACAGACGATGTGTATCTAGGAATGACAACGTTTGGGCAAGTGTCATTTCACTGCTTGTTCAGCTAGATATCGTTTTAGAACTGGAATGCAGCAAGTTTTCAAGCACAGCAAACCTCCAAAAAATAGACACTTGGCTACAGGAGGCCTACAGAGGCTGACAGAAGTAAAATAACTTTTTTTTAAATGCAACATTTGATCTGTGGTCCACCACATTTCTTTAAAAAAAAAGGTATTTATACCAATAGCGAGGCAGATGCAGCACACAGTGCTAAGCGAATTTCAAACCACACACAAACATTCATAGCCTACATGCAGTCATTTAAAACAGCATACCGTATTTCCTTGGACGGTAGTGGATCAAGTTCTATGCCCTCCCCGTAGGACAACGTGTGCAGCTGAGGAACAGATCCAATCGATAAAATAGGGACCTGCAAGCAGTCAGCACTCGCATAAGGAGAACATATTTGGTGGAGGTGGCAAATGTGATTGGCTTAAGTTCCTCACCCAATTTACTATTGACATGACCCAGATTCACTATGGGCCATGCAGGGAAACGTATTCAGAGGCCATTTCAGAAACAATGTTTTAACAATGCAACAACTGTCTTACAATTTCATAGCAGGATTTTATCAGTTACTGTAACAATTGTAGTAAACCGTGCGACAGCCTACGTACCAAGGATGACCCTGTCCTCTCGTCTTCAGACACCGGGCTTATGGCACCTTTATCCCCGCAATCAGTCAGCAGCCAGTGGCTCGGACTGGGGCTGGGAGGTAGTCCGGAGTCCGGGCTGTCAAGTCCCCGCTCGGCTTTGCAACTCATGTCCAATGGCTCGTCGTCACATACATTCAGCAAGTTTAGTCTGCCCACCATTGCTTTAAAAAAAAAGTCAAAAAATGACGAGCCCTACTGCGCGACGAGTTTGCAGAACTGTAGGTAAAATTGATTTCCAATTCGTAGAAGCGACTTCCCTTGAATGAAATTGATCCTTCACGTTGAGTAACTTACCAATGATCAAGCACGTTGGCAATTGGCTTGCATCAACTTCTCTTGCTTCGCAATAGGCTACGGTCTAGACAAATTGTACTGCATGCTATTTAAATCTTCCATAAGTCAACGAACATTTCTCCTCCCCAATATGTTTTTGCCCTTCCAAATAAAGAGATTCAACATAAATCGTTGGCCTTGAAGTTAATAGAATAGTGAAATCAAACTATGTGTCAAGGGCACTGAAGTATAAAAGAACACATGAGAAGGCACTGAAGATTGTCCACGCCTACCTGTCTTCAAACTTCTCTCCCTTCAAAAACGTTTCATATTTTTTTTTGCAGTAAAATAGAGAAAAGGTAACGCCTTTCAAACGCACCCTCACCTCTGATTGGAGGAAAAATGAAAGGCAACCAAACGAAACATGGGAACTCCTTTTGCCCTCACCCCCTGAAAAAAACACCCTGGTAAAAGTTCAAACTGAATTGGACCTATTCATTGGTCCGGTTCTGTTGCAAAACATTTCTTAAACGGGAGCGAACTGAACAAAACCGGTAGGGACCTATCTGAATTTGTCTAATATATATTAAAAAATGGTTTGGACTAATGATTACATCTATGGAATCGGATAGAGAGCGGTGTGTGTGTGAGATACAACATTCCTACAAGGAAAACATGATGGCAAACTTGTTGTATTCATGTTTTTGACCAGTTGCCACTACAGTAGGCATTTTTTTAATTTTTAAATGTAACCTTTAACTAGGCAAGTCAGTTAAGAACAAATTATTATTTACAATGATGGCCTACCCCTACTGACAATATAAAGTAACATGTTTTTCTTCTTCTTAACTAAAGGCATGAATGTGTACATGAAAAGCATTAATATATAAATACATACATTTATCTCTTGGGGAGAATAAGGATTTCCAAGGATGAAATCCCAAAACAATCGTTCATGCCTCAACCACAATTATTTAGAATAGATACTTAACGATAAACACATTCTTCAGACCCCATCCTTATTTTGTGCTACACCACCAAATATGAATGAACCACCTCAAATGATCACTGATCCAGAGTATTTGCTGTTACATGCAATAAGTACTTTATCCAAAGCAAGTCACAGTAGAAATAATTAGCTCAATGACAGTATGAAAAGCAACTGTGTTCAATAATATATTATTGTTCTCCACTAGCATCATTGTTCTAACTTCTCAGTTCCCTGTCTAACAGAAACTCATGTTCACTGTTATACAATGATCATTTTCTACAATGTATGTTTTTTGTTGTTGAAGATTTGTCTAAAGCTTTTTCTTTTCTGTTGTTATTCCAGGCCTCTGTTTGACACTGACAGGCCTAGATGACCTGTCAATCATAATGAGAACTTGCCAGGAGATACCAACCCTACCGTTACGCTTGAGCTGTACTGGGGTCGGATCACAATCATGGTTACACACACCGTGAAGCACCATGGTTGAACAATAAAGGAGCTGATTGGCTGACACTGTCATTCCAAACTGGGTGCAGTGGCTACTGCTAGCTAGCATGAGGATGTAAAGGGATGTTTTCTGGGAAAACTAGCGGTATTTCAATCTTACACTGTCTTAATGTAACCATGATTGCATTCCCGACCCCAGTGCAGCTCAGTGCAAACAAGCATAATGGGAGTGTCAGTACATTTTCATTGTTATTGACAGGTAATCTAGGCCTGTCAATGTCAAACAGAGGCCCGGAATAACAGAAAATTAAACAAAAGGTTTAGACAAATCTTAAAACAGAAATCAATATAATGTTGTACAATGCATCCTTGTACAACAGTGAACATGAGTTCCTCTACACTCCTCATGAGTTCCTCTGTTATAAAGTACTGCAACTCTCCCTCACTGTAATCAAATCGATTCAGACTTATATATATATATATATATACACACACACACACACACACACACTTCAGATTGACATTTATAAAACGCTCAGCAAGGAATTACATGGGGAAATAGAGCTTAAATAAATGAACATGCTTAATGTCTCACACGCATACACAGTTCCTGGCAAAGGGCCAGAGTTAAAAGGCTTTGACTGGTTCTCATTTCATGGGGGATTTTCAAAAAGCACAGAAACTGTCTCGTGGCTAATTGAGGAGATAGGAAATCCCAAGATCCTCTCTGTCCTGGACCTGGGGGCTTAACCACTGAACCTGGAGACATCAATGCATGGTGGGATGCGGTCCATCCACCTGGAGGGTGTTCTTGTTGTGAAGGGACACTGGAAACATACAAACTCCTAACTAACTGCATCCTCCCCTTGAACAGGGAACCAAGAGAAACACACAAAGGCACAGGACTGGAGAATATCATAATGTTAGCTTCAAACGCATTGAAGTTCCTTGTTCTCAGTCTGGGACTGGGAGCATAGGTGCCAAAGCGGCAGCAAATTGCTCCTAAAGCCGTTTTTAGTTAGTAGCTCAGTCTAAGTGCAAACACATTTTGTTAAAATGCATAGCGTATGTATGATATAGTCTACATTTAACATTTACAAAGCTCTGGTATTTAGTGTCATAAAAAGAGAAGCAGAAAAGATGTACACAAGTAAATGAGTAATACGTGCCAACAGCTCTGCAGCTGAGGAAATTTCTTCATAATTCGACAGTTGACTTTGAAATCATTAGGGTCATTAAATGCTCCTAACAAAAATGAGACAATCATGTCTTTACTCTGCCTGCAATTCTCCATTATGCTTGAACAGAGCAAGAAAAAGTATGAGATAAATTACTGGAATCTTTTGTGTGTGGTATGGTGATGAGTGTGTGCACGCTTATAGTCTCTTTTTGATGAGCTTCTCCAGTTTGCGTATGCGCGAGTTCTCCTGCTCGGGGGTGGGGGTGCTGAAGGAGAAAGAGGGGCCTCCGTCGGCCCCTGAGGGTGGAGTGGGTAACCTCTGTCTGAAGAGCTCCAACATGCTGCTCTGCTCACTGCGCTTCAACCCCTACACACACACACACACACACACACACACACACACACACACACGTTATTGCAAGAGGAAAAAACAAGAGAGAACAAGACAACAGAGCCAGAGGAAGTAGGCGATAACTGTTGAAAACAGGTCAGTGAGAAAGACAAAACAAGTGAACCCAACCAAAGTGGCCCTTACCTTCATATCCAGAGTTTTCTGGAAGGTCTCTGGGTTTCCATCAGCGAGGAGCTTGATGTAGTTATCCACAAACACCACAGAGGGTTCATGGGGGGCCATGACCACCTGTAGAGGGTGGGTAGTAGACATCAGTGTTGCTCATACATTCACATCTCAATACTGAAGCACAGCATGGGGTTTTTAGACCCCCCCCCCAGTTCCCAAGAGCCATGATGAGACGACCAAGATTCATAAACTATGTGCGCACGGTAAGTGCTTGTGGCCCGTAAGAACAAACGGGCCCCAGAGTCAGTCAACTATCAGACCAGACAGTGTGCAAGTGGTTAAAGCTGCAAACAAAGCCCGAACATAACACTGACTGCTTCCAAAACTACATTCTATTCGCTATATACTGCACTACTTTTGACAAGAGCCCTATGGGATTTAGTCAAAAGTAGTGCACTTTATAGGGAATAGGGTGCCATTATAGAAGCACACACTGACTGCACTGTTAGGCTATATTACTGAAAGGCTATATATTTAGGAGACCTGATCACTCTTCTTTTTACACACCAATTACTCCACGCATGGTGGATGGAAATTAGCCTCACCGGTCATTATTTGGGGCTATAATGAGAGATCGAGTGTTTGGGCAAATTGCAATGGAGATTAGTAAAAAAAGTTTTAAAAAATAAGGTAAAATACTGTAGGTTGAATTTATTTTTTGCTTTCAAGAGAGAGATAGGAAAAGCTGGATCAGATAGCATTGAGACTGATTGTAGTGGGTTGCTACAGAGCGGGCAGACAAACATGGTTGACAGATAACACTGAGAAAAATATATATTATCATTTAAATTTAAAAAAACAAAAAAATCAAATTGAATTTTTATAAATATATATTTTTTAAAATCAGGAATTGCACCCCCTCCACCCCTCCTTTTCTCTACCCAAAACATTTGCCACTCACCAACCCCTCTTGTCCTCTCTCTGTGCCTAAGGGGTGTGGGCCAGAATGTATAAAAGAGCGAAACCAAAGAGAGACGGAACATAGAACACTGGATTGTCTGGAATTCTTGAGGTTCCTTCCCCTCTGGACTGAGTGATTTACTTAGCAACTGTCCTGGAGGGAGGCCCAGGGAAAGCTGGGAGGGACTGTTGTAGTTAGCTCGTAAAAACGAAAGGGAGGGAGACTGAGTGAGAACGAAAAAAGAAAAAAAAACACCCAGGCTAGAAGTAGGTGGGGTGGAGGGGTGTTGTAGCATTTCCACTCCCCAGAAAAGAACTCTGGTGGTGGGGGAGAGAGATGGGGTTGGTGGATAGAGGGCTGGAGAGCGTGGAAAACAGCCACGTCTCATGGGCCAAGGAGGGCTGCCTGAGCCTGAGAGACAGACACAACCTACAGACAGACTCACCAGAACAGGTCTAAACTTGGGAGACCATTATACTCAAACATCCTAAACTACTTTATCAGTCATCATCACCATAACCTTTGCTTTGATCACCCATGGACATCCTACAAACATTTGACCAGGAATAGTCCATCCATACTGGCCTGAGGCCCCACACTGACCTATGTGTATGGATTGATAAGGACTAGGGCTCTGGTCAAAAGTAGTGCACTACATAGGAAATATGGTAACATGTATTTCTCTAGACTTTCAGCATCTGTAGGCCCTGCCAGGCCCAACAAAAAACAATTACCTAACAGGCACATAGGTACCACAACTTCCAGGGCTGAACTGCTCACCAGATCGAAGAAAACAATTCTATACGCCTTGTTTGTCGGTTCAAGGCCTTACAACACACACACACACACACAGGAGAAATGGGCGGCAGACAAAGGGGAATGTACAGTACCAGTCAAAAGTTGCCCCCTACCCATTCAAGGGTTTTTCTTCATTTTTCCTATTTTCTACATTGTAGAATAGTGAAGACATCAAAACTAGACAGGTGTGTGCCTTTCCAAATCATGTCCAATCAATTGAATTTACCACAGGTGGACTCCAATCAAGTTGTAAAACATCTCAAGGATGATCATTGGAAACAGGATGCACCTGAGCTCAATTTCAAGCCTCATAGAAAAAGGTTTAAATACTTATGTAAATAAGGTATATGTTTATTATTTTGTATAAATGTGCTAAAATGGTCCAAAACCTGTTTTCATTGTAATTATGGGGTATTGTGTATAGATTTCTGAGGATTTTTATTTATTTAATCAATTTTAGAATAAGGCTGTAACGTAAGGCTGTAATACTTTCCGAAGCCACTGTATGTGGGAACTCATTCAAACGGTTGGAAAAGCATTCCAGGTGACTATCTTATGAAGCTGGTTGAGAGAATGCCAAGAGTGAGCAAAGCAGTCATCAAGGCAAAGGGTGGCTATATGAAGAATCTCAAATATATTTTGATTTGTTTAACACGTTTTTGGTTACTACATGAATCCATATGTGTTATTTCATAGTTCTGATGTCTTCACTATTATTCTACAATGTAGAAATAGTAAAAAAATAAGAAAAACACTGGAATGAGTATGTGTGTCCCAACTTTGTATCTGATACTGTACTGTATGTAAACACATTCAAGGCATTCCTCTATGGACTAACGGCCTTGTGTGCTTCACATGTGGAATCATCCATACACGTCCCAGGTGTCGACACTGAGGAGAGGCCGCGAAACTGTTTTGAATGTAGGGCCACATATCCTGAATATCTGATAACTAGAAGTCCCTTGGTATAAAATAATCTGATACATGATCTTGACAAAAAACACAGAAAGGGAGACGAGGCTATGCTTGTATCTTCAGTAGTCCTAACGATTGTGGTCAGAATAGATGACATCCTGATGGCTGATGTAGCATTTTTTAAATTTTATATTTCAACTTTATTTAATCAGGTAGGCCAGTTGAGAACAAGTTCTCATTTACAACTGCGACCTGGCCAAGATAAAGCAAAGCAGAGCGACAAAAAAAGAGCTACACATGAGATAAACAAATGTACAGTCAATAACAATATAAAAATCTATATACAGTGTGTGCAAATCAGGTAAGGAGGTAAGGCAATAAATAGGCCATATTAGCAAAGTAATTACAATTTAGCAAATTAACAATGGAGTGATAGATGTGCAGATGATGATGTGCAAGTAGATATACTGGCAAAGAGCAAAAAAGTAAAAAACAATATGGGGATGAGGTAGGTAGTTGGATGGGCTATTTACAGATGGGCTGTGTACAGCTGCAGCAATTGGTGAGCTACTCAAATAGCTGATGCTTAAAGTTAGTGAGGGAGATAAAGTCTCCAACTTCAGCGATTTTTGCAATTCGTTCCAGTCATTGGCAGCAGAGAACTGGCAAAGGAGGTGTTGGCTTTGGGGGTGACCAGTGATATATACCTGCTGGAGCGCATGCTACGGGTGGGTGTTATGGTGACCAGTGAGCTGAGATAAGGCAGAGCTTTACCTAGCAAAGACTTATAGATGATCTGGAGCCAGTAGGTTTGGCGACGAATATGTAGCGAGGGCCAGCCGACGAGAGCATACAGGTCGCAGTAGTGGGTGGTATATGGGGCTTTGGTGACAAAACGGATAGCACTGTGATAGACTGCATCCAATTTGTTGAGTAGAGTGTTGGAGGCTATTTTGTAAATGACGTCGCCAAAGTCGAGGATCGGTATGATAGTCAATTTTACGAGGGTATGTTTGGCAGCATGAGTGAAGGAGGCTTTGTTGTGAAATAGGAAGCCGATTCTAGATTTAATTTTGAATTGGAGATGCATAATATGAGTCTGGAAGGAGAGTTTACAGTCTAGCCATACACCTAGGTATTTGTAGTTTTCCACATATTCTAGGTCAGAACCGTCCAGAGTAGTGATGCTAGTCGGGCAGGCGGGTGCGGGCAGCGATTGGTTGAAGAGCATGCATATAGATTTACTAGCGTTTAAGAGCAGTTGTAGGCCACCGAAGGAGTGTTATATGGCATTGAAGCTTGCTTGGAGGTTTGTTAACACAATGTCCAAAGAAGGGATGGATATAGGTCTTTAACCGTTTGGGTCTAGAGTGTCACCCCTTTGAAGAGGGGGTTGACCCCGGAAGCTTTCCAATCTTTAGGGATCTTGGACGATATGAAAGAGATGTTTAACAGACTAGTACTAGGGGTTGCAACAATGGCGTCGGATAATTTTTAGAAAGACAGGGTCCAGATTGTCTAGCCCAGCTGATTTGTACGGGTCCAGGTTTTGCAGCTCTTTCAGAACATCTGCTATCTGGATTTGGGTGAAGGAGAAGCTGGGGAGGCTTGGGCAAGTAGCTGTGGGAGGTGTTGAGCTGTTGGTCGGGGTTTGGGTCGCCAGGAGGAAAGCATGGCCAGCCGTAGAGAAATGCTTATTGTGTTTCCCAGCCTCGGTGCAGTGGGCAGCTGGGAGGAGGTGCTCTTATTCTACATGGACTTTACAGTGTCCCCGAACTTCTTGGAGTTAGGATACAAATTTCTGTTTGAAAAAGCTAGCCTTTGCTTTCTTAACTGGCTGTGTGTATTGGTTCCTGACTTCCCTGAAAAGTTGCATATTGCGGGGACTATTCGATGCTAGTGCAGTATGCCGCAGGTTGTTTTTGTGCTGGTCGAGGGCAGTCAGGTCTGGAGTGAACCAAGGGCTATATCTGTTCTTAGTTCTAGATTTTTTGAACGGGGCATGCTTATTTAAGATGGTGAGGAAATTACTTTTAAAGAACAACCAGGCATACCAGGCAGTTCTCAGGCTCACCATTAAGACAGATCAGCCTGGCCATTAGAGCAGGTCCCAAGCTGACCATTAAGACAGATCAGCCTGGGAATTAGAGCAGGTCCCAAGCTGATCATTAAGACAGATCAGCCTGGCCATTAGAGCAGGTCCCAGGCTGACCAATAAAACAGACCATTAAGCCCATTAGACAGACATCAAGGCTGCCTTCCTTCGTGTGTGAGGGAGACAAGGGGGTGAGGGAAATTTCCTCTGGGATCGGGTCACAAGCCTTGGGGGCAGGGTAACTGGACTAGGGTAGGGTGAGGGGATAGGCTCTAGGGATGGGTGGGTTTTGGCTGAGAAGACAGGTGCGTGCCATTGTCTTTCTGCATTCTATTGGTCAACCCTGGGGCAAGGTCAACCAATCACAGACTGTGTTTACTCTGTAGAAGAGACAAGCCAAGGATACATGTGTCTGACGTATGTGAGCATTCCCGAAAGTGTGTGTGTTTGCTTGCGTGAGTATACGCGTGGAAGCCTGCATTCCCTAACCACTCACACCTCTCTTGGCTCCAGCAGGTTGACACACTGTGCATGAGCACGTCCATGTGTGTTTAAAGCCTGCCTTCTTCTCCGATCTCTCTCATTAAAACCCAGGGGCACAGCTCAGCTCCTATTCCTCAGCTACATAATGGGAACTTGGTCATAAAACCCTTTCCTTAGTGGGGTTAAAGAGAAATAATTAACCTGTAGACAAGCAGTTATTCAATTAAAATAAAACATACGTTGATAATCTGGTCAAGTCAGACAATGTTCATACTTGGCTCGGCAGTCAAACAGCACACATTTAGACAAAATCCAGTATTTAGTTATTGTTAAATGCCAAAACACAGGAATGAACTGTGGTTATAATCATGTTTAGCCAAGCCAGTGTATTTAAAAAGGGTAGAGGTTAATGGTTAGGATTACCCTTGAGGCGTGGGTTAAGGTTAAGTTTTAGGGTCAATTAAGTGGTAGGATTAGGTAGAAGTGGCTGTAGTGAAACTTTGTTGTGTGGTTGTACAGAAACGGTGTAGCATGGTCAAAGATAGACATTGTAGCATGGTTGTAGTGTCACATTGTAGCATGGTTGTAGTGTAACATTGTAACATGGTTGTAGTGTCACATTGTAGCATGGTTGTAGTGTAACATTGTAGCATGGTTGTAGTGTAACATTGTAGCATGGTTGTAGTGTAACATTGTAGCATGGTTGTAGTGTAACATTGTAACACGGTTGTAGTGTAACATTGTAACATGGTTGTAGTGTAACATTGTAGCATGGTTGTAGTGTAACATTGTAGCATGGTTGTAGTGTAACATTGTAGCATGGTTGTAGTGTAACATGGTTGTAGTGTAACATGGTTGTAGTGTAACATTGTAGGATGGTTGTAGTATAACATTGTAGCATGGTTGTGTGAAGTGCCTATCAGAGTCCAAAACATGTAGGTATACGCACAGCAGTGTTCAAGAATATTGGACTGCTGCCTTTCATACTTTTCGAATTCTCAGTGCGGCTTATGCAATTTCTCCAACTTAACACATTCAAATGAAAAGAGGATTTGTATGCAGAGCTGCGTTGGTTGGGGATTTTGGGGAGGTGCGCAGTCGGGCTGTGCATCCCCTGTGGATGGTGGTCATGTCTGTGTCACAATGGAATGCCGGACTATCGCGTCTCGGTGTCTGTGGACTCTGAATTATGTTTTAGCATCACAGGGCTCAGCGTCACAGGGCTCACCTTGAGGATCATCTCAGCGCGGGTCATCCCCTTCACGACTATCTTGGTGTAGCTGGCTGGAGCCTTGCGGACCACTTGAGACCCTATAGAGGGCAGATCCAACAACACTGTCTTCAGGGAGTGGGTGTCCAGGAGGAGCTGAAGAACAAAGCAGAAGAAGAAAACTAAGCTGAATTATCAGCTACAGGAGCAAACGAACAAATGTTAAAACGTTTGTATTGTTACGGAGACCGTAAGCGTAATTCTACTTAGATAAAGGCTAAGTAAATAAAAGGGTAAGTATGTTTACCTGTTCAGCCCCCACCATGCTGATAGGCTTACACCTGAACAAGTGGTTGATGAATTTAGGAATAAAAGAGCTGAGGGGGGAAAAAAAGACAAGAAAGAATATCAATTCAGTTTTCATTTCTGAACACTGACGATTTCTTCTAAAATCTCTAAATCAATTGTCTTGTCAATGGGAGTACCAAGTCTTCGTCACACATATTGACAAACAGTGAAGAGGGTAGTAACTCACTTGGTGAACTTGATGCAGAACTGGGTGAAGTATTTTCGTGTGGAGGCCAGGTTCCCTCTGATGATGGGGACGTTCTGTTTGATGTGCATGATGACGGACGTCACGTAGGGACTTTGGTCACCTACATGTTCTACACTCTGCCATGGCATCTAGAGGGAGGGAGACCAAGAGAGAATGGTTGAAAGTGAAAATATAATATGACAGCATGAGAAGAGGGAGGGAGGAATGCAGTGGGTGTCCCACCTTGCTCATGGCAGTGAGAGCAGGATCACAGGCAGCGTCCAGGTCCTGAACAAGCAACTGGATACTGTTGGAAATCACACTGATCGACGCAGAGAGAGAGTTTACAGTCATGGACTTCACATCCAATTAATCTCCTAAACTGTTGTTCATTTTGAGTTGGCAGAAGTTGCCCCTATAGTGAAGGTTAGGATTTGGTGCATACTTGCTGAAGGTGTCCATCTCTCCAGTCAGGTTGATTCTCTCCACCAGAGTCTTATCCACCTTCTCCTTCAGCTTCTCCTCTAACTGACACAGAATAGGTTTAACGTTAAGTCTAGACCCGTTTGTGTGTGTGTGTGTGTGTGTGTGTGTGTTCTAACCTGCTGTGTGGTGGCTAGACAGTACTCTGCAGTACTGAGGATGCTACAGATGAGACACAGCTCCTCTACATTGAACTTAGCAGCCTCCGAACCCTCCTTCTCCTGCAGTAGACTCTTGATGGTCAGTCCTCCACTATTACTGCTAGTCCTGAGAGACAGAGACCGAGAGAGACAAAGCATCTAAATAGTTTTAACTAGCTTCCTTTTCTCATGAATTAAAGACAGAAGTCTGCACACATGAGCTCTAAAGGGAAAACACTGGGACCTAGTGTGAACTGACAAGGAGAAACTCCTGGACCTAGTTATAGGTTATTATTCAAAGAAAGTTTGGGATAACTGAGGACACAGCCAGAAACATACACACACACAGACAGACAGGGGGGGCAGTGTTACCATGGCTAAACCGCCTCCCTCTCATTATTAAATGCCACAACCGAAACTTCTGGGAAAACCACAACACAGCTCCAACCCCCCAGAAGAGCCAGCATTAAAACTCCACAAGACAATACATACACTACGCCACACAAGACGTCTGTGTGGGTGTGTGTGTATCAACCCCAGTGAATAATAGGGCTTATGTGGCCATCGAGCCAAAGATGTTTTCGCTCATGAAGTATTAGGCCTCACCACGATGTAAACACCTCCAGAACCACATGACATACAAACAAAGACGATCAAACACAGTGACGACTAAACACTTAAAATTATCAAACAAACCCCTGAGAATTATGGATCACTCTTCTGAATTAACCCACTTTGGCAGATTCCTTCATCAAAAAGGGAATTGGAGCAGATGACAGCATATATCATCCATAAGAATTTGAATCTTGCTTTGACAGAAGCATTTGTCCAAGTCCAGCTCCTAGTAGGCCACAGTTTATACTGGTTGTCATAGTGCCACCTGTGTCAGAATATTTTCCTAACAAAGCCAGAAACCATCCAGAAAATGGTTTGAATGAAAACCAGAGTACACAGTGTCCTTCCGGAATCCATACTGGAAGTACTGCAACTTGCATTCCTGGTTCTAGGGCCCAACACAGTATGTGAGCAGCATGAATAAAAAGCACTTACTAAATAATCACTAGACCTACATTCTCACAAATACATCTGATCATCATATCATTATATAGGTAAATTACTTGGGCAGGTTTCCAGACAGTATCTTCCAGGCATACTCTCTGAGGTACTTCTGGAAGATGGTGGTGAGGGCGATCATAGGTTCCCCTGTGCTGAGCTGGGAGCACTGCACCATGCACTTCTTATAGTAGACAAACAGGTCAGCACAGCTGGGCAGCACTGCTCCCCCGTCCTCCGTGCCCGCCTTAGGGGGGCCCTGCGCCCGGAAGTCTGACACAAAACGGTCAATCATCTCCCCCAGGTTCCTGAGAATAGTAACACACACAGCTCAGTGATGACCCCTAGACACCAGCACACACATGCAGGTTGACGTTTATTGCCATGAATCTTGCCCTGGAGATAGAACTGAGCGATTTACACTAGATTGCCCAGCTGCAAAGTCAAAATGGTCTCTATCGTAAAAATTTCTGAAAACAAAAAATTACCTTTTTGTTCTCAATTGAAGGTTTGGCCTGAGGGTTAGCAGTGTGGTTAGGTATAAAATCAAATATTTATGGCTTTGTGGCTGTGCCAGATAGCAACCACTCTGCAGAGCTGCTTCCAGAGCAAGATTCATGACAAATGCCAACCTGCCACAGACATCAGTAATGATAAAATGGAAGAGACAGACAGGGTAGGAGATTCTCCCTCTATTGCAGCTGTATTCACTGTCCTTTGATTTCAATGTCTACATGGCTGTTAATGTCTAGTACTTTACCCCCTGCCCATCCACTGTTACTGTAAAATGAAGCCAAGGACAGAAAACAAAATCTACTTTGTATGAACAATCAGGTCACTATTCACTCTCCTGTTGTATCCATTGAGACAAGCTGCTTTGGAAATCTCTGTTGTAGAATTATCTTGCCCTGTCTGTTGTGACAGAAAACCATAGCCAGATCATGTAAGGCCCAGTCAGCACTAAACACACCAGATATCCAATACTAGGGGCCGCCACGAGACAGACAAGCCCCAGAACCATGTTCCTGGAGAGACCCCACGTCTGTGGTGGAGGGAGGGGGGGAGGAAATAGTGTGAGAGAGAGAAATAGAGTGGGAGAGAGAAACAAAGAGGAGAAAAAGTGGGAGAGAAAAAGCGGAGAAGGAGTAAAGAGAGAAAAGAATGAACTGCTGCAGCAGCACTTTTCAATCCATCTTTCTCAGCGTCTGTGGTCATGCAGCTAATAGGAACCATTTCTGCCTCAGCAGAGAGACAGAAAGAAAAACAGGGGACGAAAGAGAGTGAAATGGGGGGGGGGGGCTGATGAGGTGGAAAGGAAACGTTCTGGGCACACAGATCTCCAAGCGCGCACACACACAACTTACTTGTCCTGAGACTCGATGTAGACATAGAGGTGAGGCTCAAAGCACTTGGAAATGATGCCATGGAAGGGGTTGTCAGGAGCCTTGTGCTTCTTGGGCTGGGGAGCGGAAAATGGTCAACAATGTAGAATGTAGTTAATACTCATGATTTCTCTCTTTGGGGATGAGTATATTTTTCCAAAGTCATCCCTTAAAAAGGTCCTACCGAGATCCTCCAAGAGATATTTCCATCATGAGTCACCATGATAACCTCAGAAGGTCAGCCTATGCCTATCAAGATCGAAGTTCAGACCGGGTCAAAGGGTCATCTCAAACATGTCTTACCCTATCCAGATCCTCCTCCATCTCTGAACCATCATCTCCAACCTCGTCCTCCAGGAAAGGGTTGGTGGACTCCAGTGGTGGCTCAGGCCTTTTCACCTGAAAACAACACTACAGTCAACAATGATGGCCCAATGGTGTGTGTGTGTGTGTGTGTGTGTGTGTGTGTGTGTGTGTATACAGCACATTCGGACCCCTTGACTTTCCACTTTGTTACGCTATAGCCTTATTCTAAAATGGATTAAAAAAAACATTTTCCTCATCAATCTAAACACAATACCCCATAATGACAAAGTGAAAACAGGTTTAGAAATGTTTGCAAATGTATTAAAAATAAAAAACAGAAATACTTTATTTACATATGTATTCAGACCCTTTGCTATGAGACTCCAAATTGAGCTCAGGTGTATCCTGTTTCAAATGATCATCCTTGAGATGTTTCTACAACTTGATTGGAGTCCACCTGTGCTAAATTCAATTGATTGGTCATGATTTAGAAAGGCATACACCTGTCTATATAAGGTCCCACAGTTGACAGTACATGTCAGAGCAAAAACCAAGCCATGAGGTCGAACGAATTGTCCGTAGAGCTCCGAGACAGGATTGTGTCAAGTTAGGAACCACCAACACTCTTCCTAGAGCTGGCTGCCTGGCCAAACTGAGCAAATGGGGGGAGAAGGGCTTTGGTCAGGGAAGTGACCAAGACCCTGATGGTCAATCTGAAAGAGCTCCAGAGTTCCTCAGAGGATATGAGAGAACCTTCCAGAAGGACAACCATCTCTGCAGTTCTCCTCCAATCAGGCCTTTATGGTAGAGTGAGTAGATGAAAGCCATTCCTCAGTAAAAAAGCACATGAAAGCCCGCTTGGAGTTTGCCAGAAGGCACCTTGAAGGACTCTCAAACCATGAGAAACAAGATTCTCTGGTCTGATGAAACCAAGATTGAACTCTTTAGTGTGAATGGCAAGCTTCACCTCTGGCACCATCCTTACGGTGAAGCATGGTGGTGGCAGCATCATGCTGTGGGGATGTTTTTCAGTGGCAGGGACTGGGAGACTAGTCAGGATCGAGGGAAAGATAAACGGAGTAAAGTACAGAGAGATCCTTGATAAAAACCTGCTACCGAGCACTCAGGACCTCAGACTTGGGCGAAGGTTCACCTTCCAACAGGACAACAACCCTAAGCACACAGCCAAGAGGATGCCTGGATATTTTTTTAAATGCCTTCCTAACCATCTTAAATAAACATGCACCCATTCAAGAAATTTAGAACCAGGAACAGATATAGCCCTTGGTTCTCCCCAGACCTGACTGCCCTTAACCAACACAAAAACATCCTATGGCGTTCTGCATTAGTATCGAACAGCCCCCGTGATATGCAGCTGTTCAGGGAAGCTAGAAACCATTATACACAGGCAGTTAGAAAAGCCAAGGCTAGCTTTTTCAAGCAGAAATTTGCTTCCTGCAACACTAACTCAAAAAGTTCTGGGACACTGTAAAGTCCATGGAGAATAAGAACACCTCCTCCCAGATGCCCACTGCACTGAAGATAGGAAACACTGTCACCACTGATAAATCCACCATAATTGATCATTTCAATAAGCATTTTTCTACGGCTGGCCATGCTTTCCACCTGGCTACTCCTACCCCGGTCAACAGCACTGCACCCCCAACAGCAACTCGCCCAAGCCTTCCCCATTTCTCCTTCTCCCAAATCCATTCAGCTGATGTTCTGAAAGAGCTGCAAAATCTGGACCCCTACAAATCAGCCGGGCTAGACAATCTGGACCCTTTCTTTCTAAAATTATCTGCCGAAATTGTTGCCACCCCTATTACTAGCCTGTTCAACTCTCTTTCGTGTCGTCTGAGATTCCCAAAGATTGGAAAGCAGCTGCGGTCATCCCCCTCTTCAAAGGGGGGACACTCTTGACCCAAACTGCTACAGACCTATATCTATCCTACCGTGCCTTTCTAAGGTCTTCGAAAGCCAAGTCAACAAACAGATTACCGACCATTTCGAATCTCACCATACCTTCTCTGCTATGCAATATGGTTTCAGAGCTGGTCATGGGTGCACCTCAGCCACGCTCAAGGTCCTAAACGATATCTTAACCGCCATCGATAAGAAACATTACTGTGCAGCCGTATTCATTGATCTGACCAAGGCTTTCGACTCTGTCAATCACCACATCCTCATCGGCAGACTCGACAGCCTTGGTTTCTCAAATGATTGCCTCGCCTGGTTCACCAACTACTTCTCTGATAGAGTTCAGTGTGTCAAATCGGAGGGTCTGCTGTCCGGACCTCTGGCAGTCTCTATGGGGGTGCCACAGGGTTCAATTCTTGGACCGACTCTCTTCTCTGTATACATCAATGAGGTCGCTCTTGCTGCTGGTGAGTCTCTGATCCACCTCTACGCAGACGACACCATTCTGTATACTTCCGGCCCTTCTTTGGACACTGTGTTAACAACCCTCCAGGCAAGCTTCAATGCCATACAACTCTCCTTCCGTGGCCTCCAATTGCTCTTAAATACAAGTAAAACTAAATGCATGCTCTTCAACCGATCGCTACCTGCACCTAACCGCCTGTCCAACATCACTACTCTGGACGGCTCTGACTTAGAATACGTGGACAACTACAAATACCTAGGTGTCTGGTTAGACTGTAAACTCTCCTTCCAGACCCATATCAAACATCTCCAATCCAAAGTTAAATCTAGAATTGGCTTCCTATTTCGCAACAAAGCATCCTTCACTCATGCTGCCAAACATACCCTTGTAAAACTGACCATCCTACCAATCCTCGACTTTGGCGATGTCATTTACAAAATAGCCTCCAATACCCTCCTCAACAAATTGGATGCAGTCTATCACAGTGCAATCCGTTTTGTCACCAAAGCCCCATATACTACCCACCATTGCAACCTGTACGCTCTCGTTGGCTGGCCCTCGCTTCATACTCGTCGCCAAACCCACTGGCTCCATGTCATCTACAAAACCCTGCTAGGTAAAGTCCCCCCTTATCTCAGCTCGCTGGTCACCATAGCATCTCCCACCTGTAGCACACGCTCCAGCAGGTATATCTCTCTAGTCACCCCCAAAACCAATTCTTTCTTTGGCCGCCTCTCCTTCCAGTTCTCTGCTGCCAATGACTGGAACGAACTACAAAAATCTCTGAAACTGGAAACACTTATCTTCCTCACTAGCTTTAAGCACCAACTGTCAGAGCAGCTCACAGATTACTGCACCTGTACATAGCCCACCTATAATTTAGCCCAAACAACTACCTCTTTCCCAACTGTATTTAATTTATTTATTTATTTTGCTCCTTTGCACCCCATTATTTTTATTTCTACTTTGCACATTTTTCCATTGCAAAACTACCATTCCAGTGTTTTACTTGTTATATTGTATTTACTTTGCCACCATGGCCTTTTTTGCCTTTACCTCCCTTCTCACCTCATTTGCTCACATTGTATATAGACTTGTTTATACTGTATTATTGACTGTATGTTTGTTTTACTCCATGTGTAACTCTGTGTCGTTGTATCTGTCGAACTGCTTTGCTTTATCTTGGCCAGGTCGCAATTGTAAATGAGAACTTGTTCTCAACTTGCCTACCTGGTTAAATAAAGGTAAAATAAATAAATAAATAAAAAAGACAACGCAGGATTGGCTTCAGGACAAGTCTCTGAATGTCCTTGATTGGCCCAGCTAGAGCCCGGACTTGAACCCGATCAAACATCTCTGGAGAGATCTGAAAATTGCTGTACAGCAACGCTCCCCATCCAACCTGACAGAGCTTGAGAGGATCTGCAGAGAAGAATGGTAGAAACTCCCCAAATACAAGTGTGCCAAACTTGTAGCGTCATACCCAAGAAGACTCAAGGCTGTAATCACTGCCAAATGTGCTTCAACAAAGTACTGAGTAAAGGGTTTGAATACTTATGTAAAAAGTTTGAAAGAAAACTGTATTTACTTTGTCATTTTGGGTATTGTGTGTAGTTTGATGAAAAAAACTATTTAATCCATTTTAGAATAAGGCTGTAATGTTACAACATTTTGAAAAAGTCAAAGGGTATGGAAACTTTCCGAATGCACTGTGTGTGTGTGTGTGTGTGTGTGTGTGTGTGTGTGTGTGTGTGTCTAACCCCGGGCCCGTCGGTGAGGGTGCACCCAGAGAAGCGCTTGGCGAGCAGCCCCTCGAAGTTGGTGGTCCTCTGAATGGCAAACAGAAGCAGCTTGACCTCAATCTCTTTGGCCCGCGTCCGCATTACTTTGGCCAGCTCTGTCCTGGATGACACGGAGACACATAGGGTCGTCAATATGTCACATTGCAGCATGAATGACTGATCGCAGGTCAGTGCTCATGTAGGCTAACAAAGACTAAATCAACTGTCTACTGAATAGTGTTGGGATGATAGAGGAGCTATCAAAATAAATAAAGAGAGTCGTACACACACATATATATATGTAAATAACTCCCAGTAACTTATTGGGTAAAACTCTCTAGGTATAGAGAGTGTGTGCAACTATTTATTTGTATATAGTAGCTTACAGTTTATTTGCCGTTAGTCAGCACCTCCACACAGAATAATTCTCTGTGCTCCAGCTCATACATTTTATTAGGGGATGATAGAGCATAACTATTACAATAGTTGATAGAATGTGTAGACAGTGAGGCACTGGCTGTCTCAACAGTTTCCAGCACAGGGGGTGTGTGTGTGGGTACCTGGTGATGTGGCAGAACTCTACAGCGATGCGTTCGGTCATACACCACTCTTCAGGAAACATGCGTCCGTACTTCTCCTCATAGTCCACCAGCTGACGCTTAATCCAGGCGTAGCGCCGGTCGATCTTATCCAGCCAAGCTACCTGGGTCAGTGGACAAACACACTTTCAGGTGGAGGGTCCACAGACATACTGTCACAACACTAGCATTATTAAAGATCAGTCAATGTACATCTCAATTATGATTCACATGATCTACAAAGGAACAAATACTGGGATGTAAAAAAAATAAAAACGGTCACTTATCCCCATTTGTACCTACCCAAAATCCCTCGTGTAGTGGGCCCAAAATGGACGCCTTAGATTAAAGTGTAACTGGAAAAAGATCCAATTCCAAGTTCATGCTTCAAAACCAACTTTATAAGAGGTTTTAAAGATATGGAATTTTGAGTAAAATATAACCTGATGTACAGTGAGGCATTGTTGGCAGAATAGGTGGATGCAGTTCAATGCATGATTAATATAATTCACCAATACATGTTTTGGTAGTCCAAAACAATATTGCTATCAGTTCGTAAATCACAGCTGACCTGGTATATGGTTTGCTGGTTCGCCACCCATTCAGGACACAATTTCAATGACTCAATATTTTGAACAAAAACGAACAACTGTAACTAAGGCTGGGAATGTTAATACAATCAAACTAGGAAAGGCAATGACCACAAGTCAGTCATTATGTGGCTAATAGGCTAGGGCACATGTCAAACAAGGCCCGCGGTCCTGTAAATAAGTCAACAGTTGAGTCATCGACAGTGCATTCGGAAAGTTTTCAGACCAATACCTTTTCCACCTTTTGTTACATTACAGCCTTATTCTAACATTTATAAAATAGTTATTTCCCCCCTCAAACTACACACAATACCCCATAAGGACAAAGCAAACTGTTTTTTGTTTTTTTTGGCAGCGATTAGAGCCTCGAGTCTTCTTGGGTATGACGCTTGTTACGTTCCCCAGATTATGTGTTGTAGTTTGTGTATTTGCATGTGTTTATTTCAGGAAATGGCTTCCTGAAATCCCTCAAGCAGCTGATTGGTCGACTCCAGGGCTAATTGGAGAGCTGACCCCGCCCCCTCGTCAAGACACAGCTGTCTCTAATTACCCATTCCTTCAGAAGCTATATAAAAGCCAGTGTTCTGTTCAGAAGATTCTTTTTGTAGAGGATTTTGCTGGAGGTAGGTTTGCTAGAGAGATATTTTGCTAGAGGTTGATTTTGCTGGGAGTTCATTGCTGAGAGTTGGTATGTTTTGTGAGTTTGTTGCTCAGATAGAACTTATTTGATGTCCTTTGTCTCTTAGTTTGTTTGTTTGAAATTGTTTAATATTCTGTTTTCATTTGTTCCCAGGGGGGAAGGGGAAGGCACCTAGGGAGTGCTTAGGCAAGAGGCCCGCGGGCATACATATACCCGTAGCATATTCGCTGTCTAGGCACACTAGGTAAGACCTGGGCGGACCACCCCTTGTATTTTGGTTAGGGCACCAGGTGGTGCTAAATTAGGTAAGTAGTGGGTAGGCAGGTAAGATGGGAGAGGGGGGGGGCTTTGAGATTTACTTTCTTTGCTTTGGTTCCGTCCAGCCCCTTTTCCCCATATTACCGTGTAAAGGGATAAAGTCCTTGTAAACGGTACCACATTCTGCTTGTTGTCATTTTTACTCGCACCTACAGTCCATACCTTTTTCGCTTCACAGAGAGTTTAGTTGTAGCAGGGTGTTGCGTTCCCTCTTCATAGAGGCGTGCGTAACAACGCTACAAGCTTGGCACACCTGTATTTGGTGAGTTTCTCACATTCTTCTGTGCAGATCCTCTCAAGCTCTGTCAGGTTGGATGGGGAGCGTTGCTGCTCAGCTATTTTCAGGTCTCTCCAGAGATGGTCGATCTGGTTCAAGTCCCGACTCTGGTTGGGCCAATCAAGGACATTCAGAGACTTGTCCCAAAGCCAATCCTGCGTTGTCTTGGCTGTGTGCTTAGGGTCTTTGTCCTGTTGGAAGGTCCCGAGCACTCTGGAGCAGGTTTTCATCAAGGATCTCTCAAGTTCCCAATCAGTTATCAAAACGTGAGTTGGAAAAAGCATGCATTAGCAGGCAAGCTGCAGAACGATGAGCAGGGTACTGTTCCCCATTGCTTATCAGTGCAATTGACAGCCAACTAGCTAAAATGTTTGAAAGGGTTTACCTAATGTTCCCTCATTAGATTTGAGCTCTTCTCCCTCTGGCTAGTGTTAGTTGTTCTTGTTGATGTGCATAGGCAACTGAGAGAGCCTACCTTTTCATGTTTTTTTGATCAATAAGACTGTAGTTCCCTAATGTAAGAACTCCCATGGTATTTACATATTTGCAGAAATCCATTCAGGTGTATTTTGTGGCTTTTGGCAAATGATCTAAAGCTGTGCTGTTGCTACACCCTGTGAAAACAGTCCAGTTCAAAGTGAATGATGGCAGGCCCGTGTGGCAAATGGCTTGGTAACACATAGCCAATCAGAGCTACAGTAGGCCTATGCATAGACTCCGGTCATGGACAAGACAGATGTTTTTATTAGGTATTATTTGCTGCAGTGTCTAATTGTCCAAACGCATGGTGAGATTTTCACAAATGCCTTACTGGACGTCATTCCCAAACATTCTATGAATTTGGGAAAATGACCATATCTAAGTGCTTGCTTGTCAGAATTCTTCCTGGGGGTGTTTATGAACAGATTTGAATAAGATTATGTTGCTAAAACGCTGTCAGTTCCACTTTAATGCTTAGCAGTACAATAAACTGAAACTCACATCCTGGTTCTCCTGGAAGAGCACCATGTACTCAGAGAGGTGCTGTCTGATGAACTTCTTGATGATCTCCTGTTTGATGCGAGGGTCCAAGACGTTGGCCACCAGACAGGCATCCCTCAGAACGTTACTGGGTCCCCCTGCTCTCTGGGGATATAGAGTACACACACAAAATACCTTGGGGTAACACACACACAATTATAATATACATTACACAATGTATAGTCATACATATACAATTGTTTAATGAAGCTCATATGATAACACACAAGGCATTCATAGCACAAAAATATTCACCTTTGACCCCTGAGCGGGGAAGGCCTCTTCGAAGTCTGCCAGGATCTGAGTCCCCAGCTCACTTTGGGCTGCTTTCACCCTGTGGATGACACAAACAGTGGAGAAACATTGAGAAAACATTGCCATCGTGAAAGCTGGAACTGGGTATAGAGCTGGTGTAGCATAACTGTAGATATTTTTATAATGCAACGGTTTCCCAAATGGTAGCTAGTTTGAGAGGGACCCACTGGTAAGTCGTGACTGACTGGTTTCAGGCCATGGCAAAACTGGCATGACTTGGGCCAGTGGTTGTGTTAACTAATTGGGTCAGAGATATTCCAGAAGTCTTTATTGGGTCACACAGTACATCACATAGTTCCATGGTGGGAACCAGAACCACTGGCTTAAGAGGAGAGGACACACAGGCACATACCCATGGTGAGAACTAGAACCACTGGCCTAATGTGATGAGTGAATTTGGTAGGGCATTTTGAGTCCAATCCTAGAGCAACAAGAAGAACCTTCCAGAATAAACAAGATGGATGCCATGCCACAGGGCAGGCAGTGCCCTGCAGATGCCCCTGACAATCAGTCAGACCCACGCTACAGCTGTCCTTCTGTCTGGTCATCCCTCCATATATGTTTGTCAATTTCTTCTGAAGACTGTTTATTTTTTTCTCCCATTTACCCTTTTCCAGATAACAAATCAGTGGTGGTCAGAGAGTGTGTGGGTGGCTTTGAATGATATTGGACACACAGACACAAGCCTAGATAAACATAAAAGTTTATGGAAGAAAAAAAAACATTAAAATGACCCCTCCCACACACACACACACAAACACACTTCCTTACTCTCCTAAATTCATGTTCTTATCATCCACTCCAAGGCAAACAGAGCAGATAGCCTAGCTAGCTCCCCCGGCCAGAGAGACACAGGGACTAGCTGGTTTGAGGGCTGAACACAGACCGTACTCTGGTATGGGGTCTGGACTAGTGCTTAACACAACCCACAACTGATCCTGTGAAGGGGAAAGAAGAGGGAGAACAAAGGCCTACTTTTCAATCACACACAAAGAAACACTCGTTCTCTCTCAAACACAATTTTCCTATCTGGCACACACACACAAACACACACACACACACTCTCTAACACACCCAGCCGAAGGAAAGCCCGAGCCCTCAGTGGAAAGAAATGTCTGCATAAAAAAGTTCCTATTCAGTACATTCCTTCCTGTGTATTTCAGCAGCCTGCAGCCTCCTCAGTAAATATTAAACAGGATCTGATTCTGATGAGCACAACAGAATACCTCTGGGATCTACAGGCTTGGCCTGGCTGCAGTCTAAATTATTGATTGAGGACCTCTTTGTAGTTGAATGTGATTGCTTTTATTATTGTTTATTGTGCTGAATTATATTGTTTTATATACACACACACACACACACACACACACACACATATATATATATATATACACACATATACATATATATATATATATATATGTGTGTGTGTATATATATATACACACATATATATGTTTGTGTGTATGTAGTTTAAATATACTGTTTTTCTTGTAATGTGTACAGGACTCTTGTAAAATAGATGTTTAATTTCAATGTGACTCCCTGTTTAAATAAAATAACACTACGGTTAGGGAGAGCACCAATAATAAAAAAACAGTGGCGTTAGGGATGAATACAATAATGACAGGAACATTGAGGTGACTGGGAAATACAGTATGATGCATGCAAGATTGAGCTGTGTTTGTTTGAAATACTGATTGTTTCCCTACAGTATTACGGGTACAGTGTTATGGTCAGTTCAGAAAGGGAATGTGTTTGAGCATGGCGTGTGTGTGCGTGTGTGGTTACCTCTCTGAGAGCTGTCTGATCTGAGGGATGCCCATGTATTTGTGGAAGTGTTCCAGCACGTTGACCACCCCCTGTAGCAGGTTAGCCACCTCGCCATACTGCCTCCTCCTCGTCATGGCCCTGGGACACACACAGAACACATCACCTGCAGATCTAGCTTAGAGTCCTGTCTAGTGGCTACGCATTTCTATTTGATTTATTTAACCTTTATTTAACCAGGTAGGCTAGTTGGAAACAAGTTCTCAAGCAGCCACTTCAACATGTAGTCAATGGTATATGTGCCAAACTAAGACAGACCCAGCACCTTGGCTTGAGGCAGTAAAAGTGCACAATGGTTTCCAATGATCTTTAGTATTCCTTTCTATGTGCCAACTGATAACTCGAGATGCACATACAGAGGTACATTTTCACACAAATCTTCCATTGACAACAACACATGTATTACAAGAAAGTCTGAGTTGCCCACAAATATTTAACTTAGGTGTCATCCCTGTGTAAATTCTCGATGGGTGCTTTTCAAACAGTTGGCCCTTTCCTCCATGCCCATAGGTGGCACTGTGAGTACCCACTCTAGAGAGTCAACGCCCCTGGCCAGCATGTGCAGGTGGTTGAGGGTGGTGATGGAGGTGGTCAGGTGACGCTTAGCATGGTCCAGCTGTTTGATGTCCCGCGTTATCTCTTTGACCTGAGAGAGGGGGGTGGAGAGAGGATGAAGGGAAAGAGAAAGGAGGTAGAAGGGGTGAGAGAGGAGATGAATATGAGAGAGAGAGAGAGAGACGAGGGATGAGAAAGAGGGGGAGGTAAGGGTGAGAGAGAGAGATGAGGGATGAGAAAGAGGGGGAGGTGAGGGTGAGAGAGACAAGGGATGAGAAAGAGGGGAGAGGTGAGGGTGAGAGAGACGAGGGATGAGAAAGAGGGGAGAGGTGAGGGTGAGAGAGACGAGGGATGAGAAAGAGGGGGAGGTGAGGGTGAGAGAGAGAGACGAGGGATGAGAGAGGGGGGAGGTGAGGGTGAGAGAGACGAGGGATGAGAGAGGGGGAGGTGAGGGTGAGAGACGAGGGATGAGAGAGGGGGAGGTGAGGGTGAGAGAGACGAGGGATGAGAAAGAGGGGGAGGTGAGGGTGAGAGAGACGAGGGATGAGAAAGAGGGGAGGTGAGGGTGAGAGAGACGAGGGATGAGAAAGAGGGGAGGTGAGGGTGAGAGAGACGAGGGATGAGAAAGAGGGGGAGGTGAGGGTGAGAGAGAGAGAGACGAGGGATGAGAAAGAGGGGGGGGAGGTGAGGGTGAGAGAGAGAGAGACGAGGGATGAGAAAGAGGGGGAGGTGAGGGTGAGAGAGCGTGGAAGGGAGATGGAGGAGTAAGACATACCTGTTTGAGTTGACACATAATTGCTACAACATACACATTGAGGGAGGGGTTCCCCTCTCCCTGTTTACCCACCCAATCCAGCGTCCTTCCTGCGACCCCCCCACGTAATGTTCTTCTATCCTTCTGGGGACCTAAAATACATTTCAATTCAAAATCCTAACCCGTAAACCTAATTGTAACCCTAGCCCTAAACCTAAACCCTAAGCTTAAAATAGCCTTCGTCCTCCTGGGGACGTGGGAAATGTCCCCACGGTGGAGAATTTTCCTTGTTTTACTGTTCTTGTGAGGAATTTGGGGGATTTTAGGTCTAACCCACACACACCAGGAGAATTACCTCCACTCATAACAACACTACATGTCCCAAGAGGATGTCAGAGTCCCCAGGGGGCACCCTCAGTCACACACACCCTGAAGCTTTAGACAGGGTAGACAAGATGGCTCCTGTGAGGTGGTCTGGCTGTGTTTTGTTTGTTTGCTCACCATTTGCTCAGATTTCTCAGCCTTGTCCTTAATGTCTTTGATTTTGCCAAAGAGCTGGCCGATGGCTACCTGGGCCTCTGCCAGTGCCTGGGAGAGAGAGAAAGAAAGAAAAAGAGAGACAGGTTTGAAAGATGTCATTTAGGTACCAGCAATCTCTAAAGAAGTTTACTTTCTGGCAGACATCTCTTCAGACACATTGGGATGAAGCTGACATCTAGCATTAAGGCAAAGAGGGATTCTTTTCAACTTCTTTATCATCTTCTAGCCTGGTACCAGATCTGTTTGTTTGCCATGACAATGGCCATAGGAGTTGGCAAGACAGCAAATTAGACTTGGGACCAGGCTATTTAGTCTCTCCTTACAGCAGGCCAGAAGCAAGTGTTCACGCAAGAATTTGGCTCTGGGTTTGGAGATTACAGGCTAATCAAACCAATCACTATATCTTGTTCAGTAGGAAAACCCAGGGACATTCTGGAGTCATGCTATTCTCCTCTCTTCCTTGTCAGGTCGTATTTATAGCGCCTCACCAGGGGGATGGAAAACCAAACAAAATGGCGTGATGAGAAACCAGAAGGAACGGCGTGGGGATGAGAAACCTCTCCCACAGTTTGCTCTCACATTCCAGTTGGTAAGAAGAGCGGTCTCTCCCTACTGCCAACCGATGCACAGAGAGAGAGATGTCCAACTACTCATTCCCAACCCAATAGCCATGGATTTGAAACCCAACAACCCATGTTATAGACTGACTGACTAATGGAATAGCCAGTGGACCTGCTCATGACATGCGTTATAACATCGCTTATAGAGAGAGGTGCAAAGCAAAATGTCAAATAAAGTGCAACGCTGATCAAAAGATGAATCTCCAACTCTCTCAAAATGTAGGCCTAGTAACTAGTGTTTGGCCACAAATTCTTGAAACAATTAGAGTGGAGGGGAACAGAGTGGTGCTTCTTTCACAGAGAAGTAAACTAATTGCTATGTTTCCCTTTTAGGCCACACAGCTGGGCTTTGATGGTCTGAGCTGGGCTTTGGCACTGCCATCCAATGCCAGGGTAATTGGGGGTAGCTGGTCCCAACACTGGTCCAGCGTGGGGTGTCTGTGTCTGTGGGGGGCCTCTCCTCTCCTTCTCACACAGATGGAATCCAAACAGCCGGCACCAGCTGCCCAAGGAATGTACCACTTTTACAAGGCTCTTCAAAAAAGGGCAAATGCAAACACACATCTATTCTGTTTGGAGGCCTAGCATGATGACAGGGTCAAAGAGCCAGACAAGGTCTCACACACACACACACACACACACACACACACACACACCTTTCAGTTAAACCAGCAGGCATGGAGGACAGGCTCTGATAATAACCACGTAGTCCATCTGTTACCAGGAAAAAGTGAGGAAAGTCAGGGGCAGGAAGCTGAGAACCTTGGTCGGTCATGACCTGTTGAGGGTTGCCACTGGCCAGGACCATCAACATACTTTGAATACTTTACAAAATGCTTCCTTTCCGCCTTACTTCCTTGAGCTTACCATTGACTGATCTATATCTGATTAAATAAGTGAAAGAAAGGTCTCAACCGTAACTGCTTCCACCAATCCAACCCTCTCAGATCTTTGATTACCTCAGGGAGGGAGGGAGGGAGGGAGGATGTTATTTTGATTCAAACAGGCCCCTAGAGACAAACTACCTCTAACCACCTTAGGAACCCACCAGAATACTAATTCCAAAGCCCCTCATTCACAACAACCTAAGGCCCAATCAAACAACCAATACCAAGAACACACACAGACACACACTAAGTAGAGTCCATAGTCTGAAGACCTTGATAAAGAATTAGACTAGAGAAGCTGCTCAGTGAGCCAGCCTGTCTGGTCTCTCTCCTCCGAACGTTAATTTCCTACATTTAGCCTAATCGCCAAAGCGTCTGAGCATTGGGAAAGGAGTGGGGAGACCACAGCCCAGCACACTTCTGCCTGGCTGAGATCGCTATCTTTACTACGCCCACATCCATCCCCTGTTCCAACCCAGTCCCAGACAGGGAGAGGCCATATTTCAACCTTGCAGAAATAGAGCACTGTCTGCCACACATGTGGACTCTATTTGGGGATTTTTGGAGGAGGAGGGAAAGCCAGGGGGCGGTTATAGGGAGGTTTCTTCACTGTCAGATATGAAGAGATGTGGATGTACCCCACAATGACAAGTCACACATTCCTCCTATCCACAGACCCTGTAGCTTATGGGGTAAGCCTAGGTTGTACATTTATTATTTATTTATTGAACAAAGCAAAGTGAGTTAAGAACAAATTCTTATTTACAATGACGGCCTACCCCGGCCAAACCCTCCCTAAACCCGGACGACACTGGGCTAATTGTGCACTGCCCTATGGGACTCCCGATAACGTCCGGTTGTGATACAGCCCGGGATCAAACCCGGGTCTGTAGTGACGCCTCTAGCAGTGCAATGCAGTGCCTTAGACCGCAGTGCCACTCGGTCCCCCTGAAATAGTGAATGAAGACATATTGAACATGCAAAAAACAGCATACAAGGCATTCTTCATATGTACCTAGCTGAACAATCACATACATTTGTTAAGAAAGCAAACAGGCGAGGCAACAATAAGTAGCCAATTGTCTGAACTAAGTACTCCATGATAACAAGGACAGAAATATGTTCTGATTTATTACAGGAGAGGGCAAAGCCATTGAGAATCCAGTATATACAGCTGGATGCTTGGTCCATAGAAATAGAATGAGCATTGGTTTGTATGGGCATGTCCATTCTAGTCAATCTATTTCTGTGGTTGGGTGGGCCACACGTGTGTCCAAATTACATGGTAACCATCAAATTAACCCAGTGTTAAAGGATATGTTCATATTGTTTTGGGGAACAGGCAACAGCAACACATCAACATCAAACAGAGAATGAGAAAGCGAGGGAGAGAGGAAGAGGGTAATCGAGAGTTTTCCGTACTGCATGTAATATATTGTGTTTTGTATACTTAGGTCACAAAATTAATTTCCATGTAAGTGGACAATAAAGTATATTGTATGAAAAACTGAGAAACAAAGAAAAGATAGGAAGGGATACACAGCAGATGAAAGAGCAGAGAACCCAACTTGAAGCAGTAAACCTCCCTTCCTGAGTTTAGATGAAATATTTATGTTATGTTTGCTTCTCAAGGAGGTTCCCATTCCATCTCAGTGTTCCTAATAAGTACATCCAGATGCTAGGAGCTACAGTAACACATCTGCAACACACACACGTAAGACATTTGCATGGACACACACACACACAATAGCCATAACCCATCCACATGACGGCCGGCCGGATCCCCACCCGCTGCCTCGTTGACGACCATAAAGCCCCACAGCTGACCTGACCATGTGGGGACATCAAGCTGCACATGGGAAAAGTTTGGTGCTTAGCTGAATAATGGCTATGGTGACTGAGCTATGCAAGCTCAATGCTGTTAACATTTTCTGGCATGAATGGCTAGGCTACGTGTAATTGATAACAAATGTTGCTTTGTGAATGAGCCTCTCTAGCCTACTGACTAGAGTGTTGGGTCAGTAACCAGAAGGTTGCTGGATCGAATCCCAGAGCTGACAAGGTAAACATCTGTCGTTCTGCCCCTGCCTGAGCAAGGTAGTTTAACTCTGTTCCCCGATGTCCCTGGGCGACACTCAGGAAGGGGCTCCCGAGTGGCGCAGTAGTCTAAGGCACTGCATCTAAGTACAAGAGGTGTCACTGCAGTCCCTGGTTCGAATCCAGGCTGCATCACATCCGGCCATGATTGGGAGGTGCACAATTGGCCCAGCGTCGCCTGGGTAGGCTGTCATTGTAAATAAGAATTAGTTCTTAACTGACTTGTGTAGTTAAATAAAAGATTTTTAAAAAGTCAATTAAGGCAACCCCCACGCCTCTCTGATTCAGAGGGGTTGGGTTAAATGAGGAAGACACAATTCAGTTGAATTCATTCAGTTGGACAACTGACTAGGTATCCTCCTTTCCCCAATCCCATAACGTCCCACCCTCCCCCAAAACTGAGCCTCCGCAACTCACTCTCCCATACTGACTCATTGCTTGTTGAGAACAATTAATCAATTTCCTCAGGGTAGAAATAACTTCCCCTTTTAGTTTTGGCTGCAAAGTATCATAATCAGTATGTCTGAGAGCAAATTATGAATCACTTGTAAAATTGTTCCCTCTGAGATTGTAAAGACTAAAGAGAATGGCGAGGAATGGAAAAACTAGAGTTGACTTGGGATTGAGGCAGTTTAAACTGCAGCGAGCCAGAGTGAGACATGTTTGGCCTTCTGGTCCATGTTACCATGACGATAGGCTGGACAGACAAATCACTTGTAGCTACTTTTGACAGCTGCTTAGTAGAAGAGCTAGCGAACAACAACAAACCAGTCAGAACTGCTTACACAAGGAAGAGAAGACTGAATGGAATGTGTGTGTGCATGTAATTCCATCAATCAACAACATCAAAGAGCCCCCTCCTAGTTCTAAGACTCTGATATGCACCTACACCAACATACATACACCCAATATCCCTGGCATTCTGATTCCATCTACCCCTTGCCTGGGGATTGGGCATCTGAAGCAGACACCTCCTTCCCCACCCTGCTGATCACTGCCAGTCTGCCGCCCCTACAGACTAAATACAAGGGAAATCTTAACAGTCCTTCTCCACCTCAGTTCTTTTTCTGTTCCCTTTCTTTGTCATTAGGAGCGCTCAATTAATTAGGTGGATTTGGCACCTTCGGACACACTCTGCCAAACTAGAGCCCCAGGCGAGCTAAATCAAATCCCGCTCTCCTCTTCTCTCAGTCTCCATCTCTGGCTGTAATGAACACCTCTCCACATTTATGTCTGCAAATAGGATTTTCCCTCAGCTCTTTGGGAGATGTGGATTGTTCAGTGGGCCGCAGCTACGAGACCACAAGACCCAGAAACCCAACGGTACAGTACAGTGTCATGCTTGCCGTGCCTACCAACCTCATGGGTTAGTGGATTCTGTCCAGAACACTTCTGATAATCCAGTGGAAACAGAGCAGGACGGGACCACCATCCCAGAAACACACAACACACACACACACACAGAAACAGCTCCCCCATCAGGTGTTACGCCTCAAAACCACAGTTCCCTGACAGAGAGAGGGTCTGAGTTAAATCAAGGCTTTTTTCTGACTTTCTCAGACGAGAAATGGCGGGACACCAAGCCACAGGTCCAAATGTAATCCCTGAATAATGAAGGGTAATCTTTTCCTTTAAGACAGCAGTAGTTCTAACAGTAGGGAATGAGATGGTTCTGACTCATCCTGTCCTTTTCCATGGTATTAGTGAGGACAGAGGAACAGAAAAAGGAGCACCAACATATTTGTCTGGGTTAGAAGGACTAATCCTGGGGAAAAGGTTGCAAAACATAATCTCAACCAGTCTGTTGGAGGGGTGATGTGTGTGTATGTGTGTGTGTGTAGTCAGTGTGAGACTGAAGCAACATGCTACAGTCTTGTAGCCCCAAAGTCAACCCTCTGTGAGGGCCCGCCAGTGTAGACTGACTGACCGGTCTCTCTCGTCACCAAAAGGCCCTACTGTGTCTAACAGTAAACTGCTACTGCTATTCATCTGTCACAGCATGCTATCGCTGAGCCCAGTGCTTAAAGCCAAGCATAACAAAACACTGCCTGCCACACACACACACACTACCCCCCCCTTCCAAACATGAGCTTACACATGCACACAGCTTAGTCCTTAATTAGCTCATTAATAACAACCAACCAACCAAACTATTTACACAGTCAGGGGCAGTTCCTAGGAAAATTAACCAATAACAACACACTGAAGAGTAATCCCAGATGGTCCCCTCACTCACCTGTCTGCCATCCTGGCCCACGTTGGTCTGACCTCTCACCACCATCCTGATGTTATCATCCAGACGCCTGAAACACACGCACACAATCAATAATATTATGTCAAACTCATCTTTAAAAAAACTTCAACCAAAACAACACAATGAGGTCACTCACCGAATCTTCAGACGGATCTTGTTGACCACTTCATCTATATTTGCCAGTGACTGTGAGGAAACAGGGGTATCATGATTATCAATTGACCAAAATCTACTCCCCCACATAAAACCAAGTTGCATGGACTGATTTGGATGATGAAGGATCCTTTTCTAATGTTACAAAGGTATGCAGGCAGCGCCACCTACTGGGCATGTCTACATGATTATTACTTTCGACTTGGTCAATCAGACCTTTGTTTTGCTAGGCCATATACATTTCACAAAATGTTTAATGAATTTCATTTTTTGAAAGGAAGGTGAGCAAGCGACAAAAGAAAAATAAGTAAACACTTTTTAAAATACTATAGGATCTTTAAAAAGAAAGGAGGACCAAGGCACTCATCATATAATTAATTAAAATGCATTTATTTGTATGGAATGTTCAATAGAAACAAAGTTGTAAAAAATCCATCACGTTTCGGCTACAAGGTCTGTTTGATACGAGCAGGGCGCGCCGCGCTCAGCCGCTTTGCACGGTCACATGGCAGGCCATAGCCTGGTTCAACACAGGGCAGCTTAATCGAATCCCCTCAATCAGTATATCGACAGAGCGTGCCTACAACATCAAGGAGCCTTTCCAGGCGAGATTCCCTATAAACACGCCACTTCGATACAACTATGACCGTTAAGTGACTTTTTCATAGCAGGTTAGGAGAATTTACGCAGCAGGTTAGGATAATTAGGTTAAGATTAGGAAAAGGGGCCTCCCAAGTGGCGCAGTGGTCTAAGGCACTGCATCGCAGTGCAAGCTGTGCCACTAGAGATTCTGGGTTCAAGTCCAGGCTCTGTCACAGCCGGCCGTGACCGGGAGACCCATGAAGCACAATTGGCCCAGCGTCGTCTGGGTTAGGGGAGGATTTGGCCGGCAGGGATGTCCTTGTCCCATCTCATACCAGCAACTCCTGTGGCGGCGCCAGGTGTATGACACATTGGTGCGGCTGGCTTCTGGGCTAAGTGGACATTGTGTCAAGAAGCAGTGCGGCTTGGTTGGGTTGTGTTTCAAAGGACGCACTGTTCTCGACCTTCGCCTCTCCCGAGTCCGTATGGGAGTTGCAGTGATGAGTGTAACTACCAATTGGATAACATGAAAAAGGGGTACAAATTAAAATTACATTTATTTAAAAAATAATAACAAAAGAATAAAATAAAAAATACAAAAGGTTTGGGAAAATGCCAGCCTAACCTGCTAAGAAAAGTCACGCAGTGTTTTTAGGGAGTCCCTTTCCAGATTGAAGCCAGGAAGACTTCAAGTTTGGTGTCAGCCAGGTGCTAGACTATAACTTTTTTATTATCATGTAACAACATAGCTTTGCTTAGAATCACAGAAGTATCCAAGACTAGAGTGTAACATAAAATAACGGACTCTAGTCTTACCTGCTCAGTGGGAAACAATGTATTGATGTATTCCACAGCATTAAAATCTGCTCTGTCCAATGGGTCTTGACTGGGGAAAACCTAAGGCATAAAAAAAGATGACTCAATGAATACGTTGTTGGTTCTTCATTGCTTAACACCTAGCCTATACAGTGGTTAATAGCTAGCTAACGTTACTATCTATGTAGCTAGCCTAACAAACAGTTTTCCTAATTAATTAGAATCAACAACCATGCATTTCGTAAAGAAGGCTGATTTCATGCATTTCACTAATGACATTTTCAGATAATTATCTTACGGTACCACTGTAACTAGGTGATGTTGTACAAAGCTAGCTAGTCTGCTAACTAAGTTAGCTAGAAATACAAAACTATACACTGACAATATGATGACTGTTGACATGTATTAAAAATAGCTAACGTTAGTAGCTAACTAGGATAGCAACACAGCTAAGTTAGGTAAGCTATCTAGCTCATGCCTGAATACAGACTACCATTTTCATTGTAGATAAGAAACGTATCCTTCTTAGCACATGATTACCTGCTCGATGGCCAACTGCACCTCTGGAGTAAGATGCAAAATAGCCTCCAAATCCTCCGAAAATTCCAATTCTTCCTCCTCCATCATCATGCACAGCTAGCAAACTACCGCAGAAAGCCGATGCAGGTCACTTCCTTCACCTGGTTCTTCTTCTTCTTCTTCTTCTTCTGTGGATTTTAAGTGGCGTTTGGCAACCAACATTAAGGTGTATTACCGTCACTAACTGGATTGGAGCGTGGACCAGAGACAGGGAAGGTCTACATCCTACCCAATAGTATCGTCTTCCTAAGGAAACTAAATACATAATTAAATGCTACATCCCCTGAAGATTTCCCCAACAGTGCACTTAATCTTGGCTCTTCAACCCCATTACACCTCAAATCCAATAACACTCGCTCTCTCCCTCCCATATTTCTGACATTGAAATAGAACGTGTTTCACTGTCTCTATCTCCTCCTGACACTGATCTCGCCTCCCAGTCAGATGTTTTCCCACCAATTTCAATGTACTATTGAGCCTCTGTGTCCCAATCTCATAATTGTTATTACACTTTCCTCCCTTCTCTTGCCATTTGTTTTCAACCACTGTTTTTATCAACCCCTTAGCTTCTGTTTTACTGATTGACAATTCCATCTCAACATTAGGATGTTTACGAGTCTGCTTGGCGATAACATCTACCTCCTCATTCACCTCTACTCCCACATGAGCTGGTATGCAGGGGAACATCACAAATATCCCCATCTGTCTCACCCTAAAAACCTCAAACAATACATCCAGTCTGCTCCGAAATACAAATTAATTTAAGCTCATCAGCGCTGCACGGCAGTCAGAGCAGATGACTACCCTGTCTGGCCTCACGTCTTCCAGCCACTCTGCAGCCAAGAGTATGGCCATTGATGGATTCTGACTTCTACACCTGAAATATGAAATATCCTTGTTCATGGTACTGAGGGAGAGAGGGGAATGCATGTTATTGTTATACATCAGGTATCATGTGGAAGGGAGAAGGGCCACGGTCTGGTACAAGTCAACAGGACAGCCATGAGTTAGGGAGGTGTGAGGAATTTGGGCCGAGGTCAGGTCAGATGAAGTGAGAAAGAACAGACATCACTAAAGTCTTATCTAGCAACAGAGGTGTATTGGCTGTCTAGATGTGTAAGCAGGAGACTCGGCATAGGAGAAAGGTTTAAATGACACTGCTTCTGTGGGTGAATAAACTTCTTTTGAGCTTTTCATAGTTGTCCGTTAGTTTTTACTCTGTTTATTTAGAACTTAACACAATCAACTCCATTGTGTAAACAGATAAATTATCCGTTGCTCTTTTTGTCACTGCCACCTTCAACCCGGGAACACGAAAAGCTGCACCTGTCCTCCCTGTTTTAGGGTCCTTAGATCCATCTGTTAATATAGTCAAGAAAGCATAGTATTGTGTTCTTAAATGGTAACTTACAACTGAATCTACTCCTTCCTCAACAGCTCAAGCAACTCTAGACCTATCACTGGCTGAGGGAGCAACCAAGGTGGGAAGGTCCCCAAGAACACAGCGGCCTCCATCATTCTTAAATGGAAGAAGTTTGGAACCACCAGGACTCTTCCTAGAGCTGGCCGCCCTGCCAAACTGAGCAAATGGGTGGAGAAGGGCTTTGGTCAGTGAGGTGACCAAGACCGTGATGGTCTCTCTGAAAGAGCTCCAGAGTTCCTCTGTGAAGATGGGAGAACCTTCCAGAATGACAACCATCTCTGCAGCACTCCACCAATCAGGCCTTTATGGTAGAGTGGCCAGACGGAAGCTACTCCATAGTAAAAGGCACATGACAGCCAGCTTGGAGTTTGCCAAAAGGCGCCTAAAGGACTCTCAGACCATGAGAAACAAGATTCTCTGGTCTGATGAAACCAAGATTAAATTATTTGGCCTGGATGCCAAGCGTCACATCTGGAGGACACCTGGCACCATCCCTATGGTGAAGCATGGTGGTGGCAGCATCATGCTGTGGAGATGTTTTTCAGCGGCAGGGACTAGGAGAATAGTCAGGATTGAGGGAAATATGAACAGAGCAAAGTACAGAGATCCTTGATGAAAACCTGCTCCAGAGTACTCAGGACCTCAGAATGTGTCGAAGGTTCACCTTACAACATCACAACGACCCTCAGCACACAACCAAGACAACGCAGGAATGGCTTCGGGACAAGTCACTGAATGTCCTTGAGTGGCACAGCCAGAGCCCAGACTTAAACCCGATCAAACATCTCTGGATAGACCTTAAAATGGCTGTGCAGCGACGCTCCTCAGACAACCTGACAGAGCTTGAGAGGACCTGCAGAGAAGAATGGGAGAAACTCTCCAAATACAGGTGTGCCAAGCTTGTTGCATCATACCCAAGGAGAATCAATGCTGTAATCTCTGCCAAAGGTGCTTCAACAAAGTACCGAGTAAAGAGACTGAATACATATTTCAGTGTTGTTGTTTTTTTTATGAGAAAACAAATCTAAAAAACTGTTTTTGCTTTTTCATCATGGGGTATTGTGTGTAGATTGATGAGGGGGGAAAAAATATTTATTACATTTTAGAATAAGGCTGTAACGTAACAAAATGTGGAAAAAGTCAAGGGGTCTGAATACTTAGCTACCTCAATTTACGTACCCCTGCACATCGACTAGGTACTGGTACTCCCTGTATATAGCCATGTTATTTTGTCCTCCCTATATATATCCTTGTAGTTTTTACTCTTTATTTCTATTCATTATTCACTGGGCATTTATTCCTCATGTCACTATTTCAAATCAAATTCAAATCAAATTTATTTATATAGCCCTTCGTACATCAGCTGATATCTCAAAGTGCTGTACAGAAACCCAGCCTAAAACCCCAAACAGCAAGCAATGCAGGTGTAGAAGCACGGTGGCTAGGAAAAACTCCCTAGAAAGGCCAAAACCTAGGAAGAAACCTAGAGAGGAACCAGGCTATGTGGGGTGGCCAGTCCTCTTCTGGCTGTGCCGGGTGGAGATTATAACAGAACATGGCCAAGATGTTCAAATGTTCATAAATGACCAGCATGGTCGTATAATAATAAGGCAGAACAGTTGAAACTGGAGCAGCAGCACGGCCAGGTGGACTGGGGACAGCAAGGAGTCATCATGTCAGGTAGTCCTGGGGCATGGTCCTAGGGCTCAGGTCCTCCGAGAGAGAGAGAGAGAGAAAGAGAGAATTAGAGAACGCACACTTAGATTCACACAGGACACCGAATAGGACAGGAGAGGTACTCCAGATATAACAAACTGACCCTAGCCCCCGACACATTAACTACTGCAGCATAAATACTGGAGGCTGAGACAGGAGGGGTCAGGAGACACTGTGGCCCCATCCGAGGACACCCCAGACAGGGCCAAACAGGAAGGATATAACCCCACCCACTTTGCCAAAGCACAGCCCCCACACCACTAGAGGGATATCTTCAACCACCAACTTACCATCCTGAGACAAGGCTGAGTATAGCCCACAAAGAACTCCGCCATGGCACAACTCAAGGGGGGCGCCATCCCAGACAGGATGACCACATCAGTGAATCAACCCACTCAGGTGACGCACCCCTTCCAGGGACGGCAAGAGAGAGCCCCAGTAAGCCAGTGACTCAGCCCCTGTAATAGGGTTAGAGGCAGAGAATCCCAGTGGGAAGAGGGGAACCGGCCAGGCAGAGACAGCAAGGGCGGTTCGTTGCTCCAGAGCCTTTCCGTTCACCTTCCCACTCCTGGGCCAGACTACACTCAATCATATGACCCACTGAAGAGATAAGTCTTCAGTAAGGACTTAAAGGTTGAGACCGAGTTTGCGTCTCTGACATGGGTAGGCAGACCGTTCCATAAAAATGGAGCTCTATAGGAGAAAGCCCTGCCTCCAGCTGTTTGCTTAGAAATTCTAGGGACAATTAGGAGGCCTGCGTCTTGTGACCGTAGCGTACGTGTAGGTATGTACGGCAGGACCAAATCAGAGAGATAGGTAGGAGCAAGCCCATGTAATGCTTTGTAGGTTAGCAGTAAAACCTTGAAATCAGCCCTTGCTTTGACAGGAAGGCCGTGTAGAGAGGCTAGCACTGGAATAATATGATCAAATTTTTTGGTTCTAGTCAGAATTCGAGCAGCCGTATTTAGTACTAACTGAAGTTTATTTAGTGCTTTATCCGGGTAGCCGGAAAGTAGAGCATTGCAGTAGTCTAACCTAGAAGTGACAAAAGCATGGATTAATTTTTCTGCATCATTTTTGGACAGAAAGTTTCTGATTTTTGCAATGTTACGTAGATGGAAAAAAGCTGTCCTTGAAATGGTCTTGATATGTTCTTCAAAAGAGAGATCAGGGAGACCAGAGTAACGCCGAGGTCCTTCACAGTTTTATTTGAGACGATGGAACAACCATTAAGATTAATTGTCAGATTCAACAGAAGATCTCTTTGTTTCTTGGGACCTAGAACAAGCATCTCTGTTTTGTCCGAGTTTAAAAGTAGAAAGTTTGCAGCCATCCACTTCCTTATGTCTGAAACACATGCTTCTAGCAAGGGCAATTTTGGGTCTTCACCATGTTTCATTGAAATGTATAGCTGTGTGTCATCCGCATAGCAGTGAAAGTTAACATTATGTTTTCGAATAACATCCCCAAGAGGTAAAATATATAGTGAAAACAATAGTGGTCCCAAAACGGAACCTTGAGGAACACCGAAATTTACAGTTGATTTGTCAGAGGACAAACCATTCACAGAGACAAACTGATATCTTTCCGACAGATATGATCTAAACCAGGCCAGAACTTGTCCGTGTAGACCAATTTGGGTTTCCAATCTCTCCAAAAGAATGTGGTGATCGATGGTATCAAAAGCAGCACTAAGGTCTAGGAGCACGAGGACAGATGCAGAGCCTCGGTCCGATGCCATTAAAATGTAATTTACCACCTTCACAAGTGCCGTCTCAGTGCTATGATGGGGTCTAAAACCAGACTGAAGCATTTCGTATACATTGTTTGTCTTCAGGAAGGCAGTAAGTTGCTGCGCAACAGCCTTTTCTAAAAACTTTGAGAGGAATGGAAGATTCGATATAGGCCTATAGTTTTTTATATTTTCTGGGTCAAGGTTTGGCTTTTTCAAGAGAGGCTTTATTACTGCCACTTTTAGTGAGTTTGGTACACATCCGGTGGATAGAGAGCCGTTTATTATGTTCAACATAGGAGGGCCAAGCACAGGAAGCAGCTCTTTCAGTAGTTTAGTTGGAATAGGGTCCAGTATGCAGCTTGAAGGTTTAGAGGCCATGATTATTTTCATCATTGTGTCAAGAGATATAGTACTAAAACACTTGAGCGTCTCTCTTGATCCTAGGTCCTGGGAGAGTTGTGCAGACTCAGGACAACTGAGCTTTGAAGGAATACGCAGATTTAAAGAGGAGTCCGTAATTTGCTTTCTAATAATCATAATCTTTTCCTCAAAGAAGTTCATGAATTTATCACTGCTAAAGTGAAAGTCATCCTCTCTTGGGGAATGCTGCTTTTTAGTTAGCTTTGCGACAGTATCAAAAAGGAATTTCGGATTGTTCTTATTTTCCTCAATTAAGTTCGAAAAATAGGATGATCGAGCAGCAGTAAGGGCTCTACGGTACTGCACGGTACTGTCTTTCCAAGCTAGTCGGAAGACTTCCAGTTTGGTGTGGCGCCATTTCCGTTCCAATTTTCTGGAAGCTTGCTTCAGAGCTCGGGTATTTTCTGTGTACCAGGGAGCTAGTTTCTTATGAGAAATGTTTTTAGTTTTTAGGGGTGCAACTGCATCTAGGGTATTGCGCAAGGTTAAATTGAGTTCCTCAGTTAGGTGGTTAACTGATTTTTGTCCTCTGGCGTCCTTGGGTAGACAGAGGGAATCTGGAAGGACATCAAGGAATCTTTGTGTTGTCTGTGAATTTATAGCACGACTTTTGATGTTCCTTGGTTGGGATCTGAGCAGATTATTTGTTGCAATTGCAAACGTAATAAAATAGTGGTCCGATAGTCCAGGATTATGAGGAAAAACATTAAGATCCACAACATTTATTCCATGGGACAAAACTAGGTCCAGCGTATGACTGTGACAGTGAGTGGGTCCAGAGACATGTTGGACAAAACCCACTGAGTCGATGATGGCTCCGAAAGCCTTTTGGAGTGGGTCTGTGGACTTTTCCATGTGAATATTAAAGTCACCAAAGATTAGAATATTATCTGCTATGACTACAATGTCCGATAGGAATTCAGGGAACTCGGTGAGGAACGCTGTATATGGCCCAGGAGGCCTGTAAACAGTAGCTATAAAAAGTGATTGAGTAGGCTGCATAGATTTCATGACTAGAAGCTCAAAAGACGAAAACGTCTTTTTTTGTTTGTAAATTGAAATTTGCTATCGTAAATGTTAGCAACACCTCCGCCTTTGCGGGATGCACGGGGGATATGTTCACTAGTGTAGCCAGGAGGTGAGGCCTCATTTAACACAGTAAATTCATCAGGCTTAAGCCATGTTTCAGTCAGGCCAATCACATCAAGATTATGGTCAGTGATTAGTTCATTGACTATAATTGCCTTTGAAGTAAGGGATCTAACATTAAGTAGCCCTATTTTGAGATGTGAGGTATCATGATCTCTTTCAATAATGACAGGAATGGAGGTGGTCTTTATCCTAGTGAGATTGCTAAGGCGAACACCGCCATGTTTAGTTTTGCCCAACCTAGGTCGAGGCACAGACACGGTCTCAATGGTGATAGCTGAGCTGACTACACTGACTGTGCTAGTGGCAGACTCCACTATGCTAGCAGGCTGGCTAACAGCCTGCTGCCTGGCCTGCACCCTATTTCATTGTGGAGCTAGAGGAGTTAGAGCCCTGTCTATGTTGGTAGATAAGATGAGAGCACCCCTCCAGCTAGGATGGAGTCCGTCACTCCTCAGCAGGTCAGGCTTGGTCCTGTTTGTGGGTGAGTCCCAGAAAGAGGGCTAATTATCTACAAATTCTAACTTTTGGGAGGGGCAGAAAACAGTTTTCAACCAGCGATTGAGTTGTGAGACTCTGCTGTAGAGCTCATCACTCCCCCTAACTGGGAGGGGGCCAGAGACAATTACTCGATGCCGACACATCTTTCTAGCTGATTTACACGCAGAAGCTATGTTGCGCTTGGTGAACTCTGGTGAACTGTTTCATCCTAACATCGTTGGTGCCGAAGTGGATAACAATATCTCTATACTCTCTACACTCGCCAGTTTTAGCTTTAGCCAGCACCATCTTCAGATTAGCCTTAACGTCGGTAGCCCTGCCCCCTGGTAAACAGTGTATGATCGCTGGAGTCACCAATGACTAGAGTTTTCAATTTGTCAGAGCTAATGGTGGGAAGCTTCGGCGTCTCAGACCCCGTAACGAGAGGAGTAGAGACCAGAGAAGACTCTGCCTCTGACTCCGACTCGCTGCTTAATGGGGAAAACCGGTTGAAAGTTTCTGTCGGCTGAATGAGCGACACCGGTTGAGCATTCCTACAGCATTTCCTTCCAGAAACCGTGAGAAAGTTGTCCGGCTGCGGGGACTGTGCCAGGGGATTTATACTACTATCTGTACTTACTGGTGGCACAGACGCTATTTCATCCTTTCCTACATTTATATTTTTTATTTGATCTTATCTTTAACTCTGCATTGTTGGAAAAGGTCCTGTAAGTAAGCATTTCACTGTTAGTTTTCACCTTTTGTCTATGAAGCATGTGACAAATGAAATTAGATTTTACTGTGATGCCAGCTGCCAATGTCCGATGTTGATCCTCTGGTATTTAGGTATGGTGGGAGGAAAGGATGTCATGTCTCCATGTCTCCAAAAACATCTGAAATGTTGGTCCTCATGAACTGTATGGAAGCAGCAATGTGTTGGGGAGTGTAAACCATTAGTACCACAGTTATTACATCAGCATAACTATAGTTTGTTAATGATAACCATCTCCATAGTTACCTATCAATGATGACAGCCTACCTAGAATCCACCTCCACCTGGATTTCCTCCAGGAAGTCAGAGTTAGCATGACATCTAACATCGAACCCAAACCCGCTGCGCATGTGCGCCATCGTGCATAAATGTATTTTGCCCCCCCCACACCAAACGCGATCACCACATGCAGGTTAAAATATCAAAACAAACTGAACCAATGACATTAATTTGGGGACAGGTCGAAAATCATTAAACATGTATGGCAATTTAGCCTGTTAGCTTGTACTTGCTAGCTCACGTTAATTTGTCCTATTTAGCTAGCTTGCTGTTGATAGCTAATTTGTCCTGGGATATAAACATTGAGTTGTTATTTTACCTACAATGCACAAGGACCTCTACTCCGACAAAAAACGGCCAACCGAATCGTTTCTAGTCATCTCTCCTCCTTCCAGGCTTTTTCATCGTTTAATTTATATAGTGATCGCATCTAAACTTTCATTATATTACCACAACTACCAGCAAAACAGTTTATCTTTCAGCCACCCACGTGGGTATAACCAATGAGAAGATAACGCGTGGATACCTGCTTCTATAAACCAATGAGGAGATGGGAAAGGCAGGACTTTCAGCGCGATCTGCGTCAGAAATAGGAATGAGTTCTATTTTAGCCCTTGGTGTCGCAGACGCTCGTTGGCGCGCGCGAGCAGTGTGGGTGCAATAATTGAATAACATGGATTTCTAAATTTAATTTGCGACGCTCGCGCACGCGATGTGTCCGGTCTGGTCAGCATGTAAGGAGAGATCATGATGGTTACCTCAATAACTACAAAAGTGCGTACGTTTGAGACATTGTGAAACCCCATCTATCAGACCTGCGTTCAAATAGTATTTATTTTCTTTAAAATATTTCAGCTCTGGTTGATTGAGCTTGCCTGACACTGAATACTACTTGAATCCAGGTCTGGTTAATTCAAACACATTGTGGAAATAGGATAGGAAAGTTCCACAGAGACCATGTAGAGAGATTTAACAGTGAAAGTGTGAGCTGATGGAAAGTCTAATAGATAATTGATGTATATTTGAGGATATGTAGAAGTATCAGAGATGACCTACCAATCCCTGCTATCACCAAATCCATTTCCACAACTGCACCGCTGCTCAGAACAACCTCTTTCACCTACACAAACAACTATTTACCATCTTAATCATCACTATGGGTCTTGAGAGAATGTTGATTACGTGTATTACAGTGATATAACACTCCCTAAGTAAGGAGGTTGTGATGATGTTTGCTGATGGGTGAATATTGGTTTACTTTACCTTACCATTCTCCCCTCTGATCTCCACCACTCTGTCATTCATGTAGAACTTGATTTTTGCTCTCCTCCAACATTTTTGACAGAAGAGAAACACACACTCATGTTGATATTTGTACTATCAAAACTTGGGATTTACATATACATAAACATTTGTAGCCTAGTGGTGGGTGTTGTATCAGGTAGAGTACATTACGTATGATAACCATTGTCTCAGGCCTGCATTGTCATCTTCCCAATCTCTGGGCCCAGGCACCTCTCAAAGGGATATGAGCAGTTACCAACCATCACCACACTGGCAGCTTTGTCTGCCAAGTAGGATGCCACTCCATATTTATGACTTAAAAATGGAGGAGGGAAAACTTGGTTTTGAGGCACACAAATCAAATGAAAGTCTTACTTATCAAATTCAACAACCTTACCTCACTGTAAACAACCAAGTCACAAATTATAGTATATAAACTATTTACTATTTACATTTATAAAAAATAAAATAAAATAAAAAATAGGACTTCTCCGCAGTGTACAGTATGAAATTATCTCTTTATGGTTAACCTATGAAGGAGGCTCCAATGACCACAGCTTTCTTTCCCACACAGAACTGGTGGATCTCCTTCTCGTAGCTCTGCAGTGTCCTCACTCCCTCCAGCTCAGAGGCCTCGTCAGCTCAGAGGCCTCGCCTTTAGAGAGGCAGGAATAGAGGGAGACGTCGGTAAAACAACAGCTAACATGCTAATATGCTAGCATAGGACAGAGCAGTAGATAGGCATACAGATTCAGTAGTTTGACATTTAAAATTCAAATGGTCACCAATTCAAATTAGAATGTGATTGTCATGGAAAATATGGTGACAAACGTTGTAGGCCTATAGCTATTGGTGTCCTTTAGGAGTGGTTTCTTTGCAGCAATTTGACCATGAAGGCCTGATTAACACAGTCTCCTCTGAACAGTTGATGTTGAGATGTTTCTGTTACTTGAACTCTGTGAAGCATTTATTTGGACTGCAATTTCTGAGGCTGGTAACTCTAATGAACTTATCCTCTGCAGCAGAGGTAACTCTGGGTGTTCCATTCCTGTGGAGGTCCTCATGAGAGCCAGTTTCATCATAGCGTTTGATGGTTTTTGCGACTGCACTTGAAGAAACTTTCAAAGTTCTTGAAATGTTCCGTATCGACTGACCTTCATGTCTTAAAGTAATGATGGACAGTTGTTTCTCTTTGCTTATTTGAGCTTTTTCTTGCCATAATATGGACTTGGTCTTTTACCAAATAGGGCTATATTCTGTATACCCCCCTACCTTGTCACAACACAAATGACTGGATCAAACGCATTAAGGAAAAACATTCAACAAATTAACTTTTTAGAAGGCACACCTGTTAATTGAAATACATTCCAGATGACTACATCATGAAGCTGGTTGAGAGAATGCCACGAGTGTGCAAAGCTGACATCAAGGCAAATGAGTGGCTATTTGAAGAATCTCAAATATAAAATATATTTGGATTTGTTCACCACTTTTTGGTTACTGCATGATTTCATATGTTTTTTCATAGTTTTTATGAATTCCCTATTATTCTATAATGTAGAAAATAGTACAAATAAAGAAAAACTCTTGTATGAGTAGGTGTTCTAAAACTTTTGACCAGTAGTGTACATAATTTTCTAAACGTATTTACTTACTTGAATAGGTTCTCCCAGCCATGTTGATGATTGGAAACAAGGCAGCAAAGTTTGTTTGTCACCAGAGCGTTATAGAGCATATTACTGTATACCTGTGAATAAATTCATGAAATGGAGAATGGATTAAACTAATTACCCCTTTATAACCAGACCTTCATACAAACTTGCTGTCCTGAATTCTTGACGCACAGTCGAAGGTGCTGCTATATGCTGCCATATGCTGCCAGCACACCCAAAAGCGAGCCACTCTGGGCGCCTAAGCAGCACGCGACAATTTACCATGTGCTCGTGTACATGAGCCGCAGGCCTACAATGGAATAATATATTTTGTATCTTACAGTTACAGCAAAAGTAATATAATATTAACAATCTATCCGATTGTGTGATGGGTGTGTGATAAGATCTTAATGTCCATCTTGCAGGTCAGACTCCAGACACACCATCCCAGTGACCTGATCCTGACCTGTAGAAGCTTGACCCTGGCATTGACTCATATCTGCAATGGGGGAAAAATCATATTCAGCAGGGAAAATGTAAAAGGAAGGTTATGTCTGTATTTTTTCCCCACAAATAAGATAATGCAAAGAGGATGGGTTAAAGAAGCCATTCTTTTTTACATTAAAAGCAAATGCTGTCAAATGGGGAACCATTCTCTCCAAGCACTTTTGTGTTTTCCATCCGATGGCGATGAGATTGCGTGCACTGTCAAAATTGCGAACATAGTTTCCTAGAACAGGCCATTCATTTTCTAAATAACAAACTTTGCTCACCTGTTGTCCTGCCAGGCAATGCACTAGTCCCGAGAAAATGAAACATTGAACGTATCAGACTGTACAATACAGTTGGTCGGCTCTTTTATTTTTTAACCAAAGAGTCGTTCGCGCGTGCCTCCCAGTCTGTCACGTTGAGACGTCGGAGACCTTTTCTACCCACAGCAGCACCAAGAGCCAAACCAAGCTGAACTACTTTTATCCAAGGGAAATAACATAGCTATATAATCCATACAGTCATACCCCACACCTCCTCAGCACTACACCGCTGATTCAAATAACCAGAGTTGGTTGCACCCAGTATGGGCCCACGGACCGAGTTTGGGAAACCCTGTCATAGCCCACTGAATATTGTAGCCTACTGGATTTTAAGCTTATCAGTCCATGCACAACCATACATGTAAATTCCAAATACATTTAATTTACGGAGGATTATGCCTAATAGATTAGGAAAATAAGGAGTCAGTGTGGATGAGGGAGTAATTATAACTACTACATAAGATAGATATGTATTGTGCAGTAGTAGCCTAATTAGCGGTCATGTATGCAATAACCACTAATCACATACCATATATAGGAGTTACAAAATCAATTGTGTGGCCTAATATCTACCATGACCACAAGAAGTCGCCCTTTTCAACACAAAAATCAACCTGCGTCTATTTTGTCTGGTACGTTTCAGGAAAAAAACGATTCCCATAACGCTTTATGAATGAACAAAGGCGGGGCGATAACTTCATGACGCACACTTCAGTGAGTGTAGCTGCACCCGCGTTGACAGCGTAAATATCAGTCCCGAGCAGAGACTTCAGCGCGCGAATTTTCAGACGTTGAATTCTTCAAGTGGAGAAAGACACAGACAGGAGTTGGTCGTGGCCATGGAGTTGAATTCAGTGCTTTTGACGGCGGGTGGCTCTATTGGATTTTTTAAACTTGTCAATTGTGGTGTCAGTAAACTCCCTATACCCGAGTCTGCGTGCAGAAACGCCTGGAAATGGAGAAATGTATGCACATCTTTGACACACAGTCTGATAACTGGGATATGGGCTGTACTGTGGTGAGTCGTTTTCCACTGCCATGATGCTTAAAATGTAAAGATACATTGTTTTCAATTAGCCTACTGAAAGCTTATACGTTACAGACTAGTAACTGATATAATAGGTTTTATAATACATTTGTATATGTTGATTTTTGTCGGATAAGGTAACGGAATAATGTGGACAATGTTTTGTTCTGGACTGAATTGTGAAATGTTAAATCAATGAATCTATGGTCATATAAAATGCTTCAGATTCTACTTTTATCTAGCCAACACATATTTTCACTATTCTAATTATGTCAATTTCTCTCCCAATAAAAAAAATATATATTTCATTGTTTTGAATAAAATATCAATTTTAATTGCTTTCTGCTTATTATCGCAAATTAATTTGTCTATTCTTCCCCTACAGCTTTTTCGTACACCCACAGATGGCCGAAGATTTGATAGGAACCCATTCTGTGTTCTCGCATGCGTTGGTTTCTGTATCAATCGGTGAGTGTGTGTGGATGGACAGAGGTAAAGGGAAGGGGTGTGTGAGCTTTCCACACATAGCCACAGGAAGTAGGTGTGCTGGAGGTGCTGCAGCTCCCCCTGATAATTTAAAATAATTTTGCCAAAATTAGGTTATAACAAATCATTTCCCCCAAAATGATATTACTCCTGTTTAAACAGACACGAATCAAATTATTCAAAATACTACACCAGAGAGCTTAATTTAGCTACAGAGGGTCAATAGCTTCTAAAAAAATAGCAGTCGTTTAAGTTTTATCACAGGCACGTACAGTTGGGAAGGCTGCAATTTGACCAATACACCCTCCAAATATATAACAGCTTGTTCCGTTGTGGCCAACGCGGACTGATTGAGACAAACACACGCAGGCACTCACACAAGCTAGCACACAAACGTATATTTTTATATTGTTATATGGTGGTATTATACATTTTGTTGTAAATATGGAGTGGGTTAATGATGTTTTATTAAGAAAAGTGTTTGTTAATTGTGTGATGTGCCTTAATGTTTCTGGACCCCAGGAAGAGTAGCTGGCAGCAGCTAATGGGGAGTTTATTTATAGAGTGTGCGACTCTATTTATTTTTATAGCAGCTAATGAGGAACCATAATAAATACAAATCGATATAACCCATAGAAGGATTTTGGAACTTTGACTGTTAAACTCATGGCTACACTAGCAATTTCTGTCAGTCCTGACTTGAGTGGGAACTGCCATCTATTAATTATATTTCTGTGGTTGGTTACGGCTGCCAGTAAGCATTTCACAAATTTCAAAATACATTCACGAGAAAAACGTGGCCCTACCGGTTGGAAAGCAAATGCCTACGGGTGAAAAGAGAATACTAATCTGTCTGTAGAAGTTAACTTTATTTCTCAATTTTTGAGCGATTCTGAGCGAACAGCACTGCTTTTCAAAGTAGTTTATCTTGAGATATTGGCACAAGCACATCAGCCATTACCGGTGAGTAGCCTATGCTTCATCTTCATAATTGAGTCAGTTACTGGACAGTTTATTTTGTACCCTACTGTAGCCTATACTATATATCAGGGTTTCCGTTATGAAGATTCGACGCCGGACAAATTTACCGGTCATCCATATGCACTGGGTTCATAACCTATTAGGATGCCCACCCACGCAGCCAGCACAATCAATATATATATATATATATATTTTTAAATATTTGTATTTATTTAACTTAGGCAAGTCAGTTAAGAATATTATATTCTTAATTACAATGATGGCCTACCCCGGGCCAAACCCAGACGACGGTGGGCCAATTGTGCGCTGCTCTATGGGACTCCAATATCGGCCGGATGTGACGCAGTCTGAATTCAAACCAGCTACTGCAGTGACGCCTCACTGAGGCTCAGGAGCCCTAAATGAGGGACATTAGCCAAATAAGCCACATTTACATGACGTTAAAAACAGCCTATAACAACTTACAAAAACACTATTCCTTGTGTTTCCTTGTGGGTTATTACTTTCCTAAAGCAACAATTGTCACCCTCACGGTTCAGCTGTCAGAGATTTGAGCACTAAATGCATCATCGTAAGGGATGCATAAGCCTGTAGGCTTAGGCGTCTACTGTGATATTAATATTTTAAAAAATAAATTAAAATGGAGAGAAACTTAGCTCTAGCCCCAGAGAAAGAGAGAGAGGTATGCCGGCGGTATGCTGGCTACCCAGACTATTTGCAACCCCACCCCCTCTTTTACACCACTGCTACTATCTGTTATTATCTATGCATAGTCACTTTAATAACTTTACCTAGTAGTACATATTACCTCAATTACCTTGACTAACCGGTGTCCCCGCACATTGACTCTGTACCGGTACCCCCTGTATATACTCTCGCTATTGTTATTTTACTGCTGCTCTTTGATTACTTGTTACTTTTATTTCTTATTGTTATTCGTATATTTTTGAAACTGCGTTGTTGGTTAGGGGCTTGTATGTAAGCAGTTCACTGTAATGTCTACCTTCACCTGTTGTATTCGGTGCATGTGACTAATACCATTTGATTTGTTTTGAAGCAGTGTGGGACCGACTCTACAAACTCATGTTTGTAATGTGACACAATGAGGGAAAAAAACAGAAATGTTTTTGCCTATATTCGAACTTGCAACACCAGGCCCTGTATTCATAAATTTTCAAAGTAGGGGTGCTGGTCTCGTATCAGTTTTGCCTTAATCTAGATTATAATGAATAATATTATATAGAGAGGGGGGACCTGATCCGATATCAGCACTATGGCACACTAGGCTTAGTGAAGCTGGCTGGATCAACAGATTAGACCATCAACAACAGAGGCACCGCGATGTGGAACACACACCACCTTCCACGACATGTATATCCTCTATAGATGAGGATACACCACCAATTCACTGAAAAGCTGGACTCCCTTAATTGTGTCTAAATTGTTTCTTAACTGTCGCTCGTGGTTACTGATGCATTCATATGGCCATTTTCTATTATTTGTATGGTTAACTGTCACAATGATCTGTGAGGACCATTATAAGGCAACTATGAAATTGTGTGGATGGACACACTGGACTGACATTTTTTAATTAAAAAAAAATTAACTAGGCAAGTCAGTTAAGAACAAATTCTTATGTTCAATGACAGCAGGTTAACTGCCTGTTCAGGGGCAGAAGGACAGATTTGTACCTCGTCAGCTCAGGGATTTGAACTTGCAACCTTCCAGTTACTAGTCCAATGCTCTAACCACTAAGCTACCTGACCTGCCACCTTACAATGTCTATCTCTCAGGTGATTTGGAACAATACTGTGTGTGTGTCAGGCAGCCTATACCCTTCCACTGATCTCTCCCCCAATCTCCCCAACACGCTTCATGTGTCTGACAGCTAAAATTGCTCTGTAGAATGAGAATTAAGCCTGCAGCACAAGTCAAACACCAGACCATAGCTTTCACATTTTTAGGAGTCTCGGCTAGTTGGACAAAATCTTTACGCCAAGCTTAGAGTAAACCCCAGCAGTACAGCTCCTTTAAATATAACTTCCTCTATTTTGACTTTGACTCTAATTGGCTAGTGTATTGTTTCCCCCAATGGCATGAGCCCATTTAAATGACTGCATGCCATGCTATAAACTGCTAATTTATTGGATATGTGCCTTGCTAACAAGGGCTCCAACAAGGGCTCCCTTATAATTCCAAGGCTTGTTAGCATTCTCCCAGAGAATCCCACCCACCCCCGAATGCTGCCTGCCAGTGCTGTTAGTTTTGCCAGAGTTCTAGAATCAATGGAGGGGCATTATGTTGCTTCGTCCCAAGCACCGCTCCGGACCTACCCCCATAGATCACGTGACCCTAGAATGGGCTGTAGCGCCTGAGAAGAAGGCTGCCCGGGTCAAATGCCATATGTAACAGAGAAGGGAGTCAGGGTGAGGAAGGAACGTCCTCTGGGCCCTGCCTACAACAATGTGGCGTGACCATGACACTGAGCCTATAGTATGGTCGTCTCTATCAGGCCACAATGCAAAGCCACAATGCAAAGCCGGAAAGAGAAAGTATTTCCACTATAGGCAATTTCAACATGGCAGTTTGGCCACATAGTGAAAACCCACTATATGTTCGGAGGACATATTGACATCATTTTTTCTTTTTTCTTTTGCTCTGATTGACCAAACAAACACTAGCCTGGGACTCTGTTTGTGGGCCAAGTTGATGTTGTCAGGCCAAGACAACGGTGTTGACATTTTGGAATGCAGAACAGTTACATTAGGTACCCTCCCAGGCTGACCAAAGGTAAACGCAGTGTTAGACACCAAACATGACACTCATGAAGTGCCCCTCTCCTATTGGGTGTGTCGTTCTTTTCATTCAAAAATATTTTTGTTTTGAGAATCCGTGATCGGTCACAATATTTTCCGATAATAACTATTTCAGTAGACTTCTGTATTATTAGTTGCCATCTCAAGAACCAAACATTCCAGGGTTTGGCTGTCAGCCAGTATAAAGACAAGTTGTGTTTGATCGCCATGTCGTTGTACGGTCACTGCCCAACACCCACAGAACGGAAGAGTTTGGCTCCAGTCCCCATTGTGACAACATATAGAGAGCTATGCTGCTGTCGTATTTAAACACTACTCAAAAAATACAACTTTTTCAGCCACGTGTGGTGTTAGACAGGTGAGAGACTGGGGCAGAAGGACAGGGGCAGGGGGAGAGAGAGGGAGAGAGGGGCAGAGAGAGACAGAATCAATGAATCCTTATGAAACACTGTCAGTGTCGTTATGATAAGAGAGCCTGTTGGAAGGCCAACTGACAGAGTGTTGGTCACATGCTACCATGGTTCGATAATGTGAACACTTGACCTAGGTTGCCTGTCTTCACTGGTTGTAAAATGGCTTTTCTTTATACACCTCTAAGAATGATAAAATATGAATGGATGACACTTTTTAAAAATCTAATATTATGGCTCCTATTCAGTCAAAATCGATTCCCAATGCACAGTGAGAATTCTTTTGGAGATTCAATTTGGACGATTTGGTTAAGTAAACATCAGTCGTTTCTTCAGCGTGTGTTTGTCATATACTGTAGCAACTGAGGATGCTCTCAAGGTGCACATCTCATCACTATATTTACAGAAGCTTTTTGGTGTTGTCAAATGGATGTCAAATGGAATATGTAGTAGGAACGCAGACTGGGGTTAATTCTAGTCTGCCCTAGAGGAGGACCTCCTCCCCTACACACACACACACACGCGCGCACGCACACATGCCAGACTATCTTTAACTCTTCATTCTTTTTACACCATTCTGAAAGTCTGTCTCCATGGTTACACCCATAGCGGAGGACTGATTAAATAGCGTTCTCTAACTGACATCTTGGTTACCATCCTTGGTTTCGTCATGGAAGCGACTGGCAAGAGGGGTTCCCACTAAATATACTTGATAAGCCAAATGGTCCTCTACTGAAAAAGCCTTTATTCAATCAATCTCCATTCCTTTGTTTTGGTTCTAAGCTAGAATATGCCTTTTCTATATTTTGTTCAACAGGTTACTTCATCTATGACTTCCTTGATATGGTGCTCAACCAGAAGATGATCCTGTCATGGGAGCTCCTATTCCATCACACAGTGGTAAGTGGTCCTCCTGGTAGCATCTAGGAGGTTTGAGGTACACGTTGTGTACAACCACAGATCTAGGATCAGGTTACCTTACCTCACTCACCATAACCTTGATCATGTATCAGCGGTTAGGTGAAACCTAGCCTAGAATCTCCTGTCTCAACCTTATTATCTAGCTAACACCAGAGAATACTGAAACAGTGCACACACATTTTACACATAAAACTACCACAGTCATTGGCCCCTGTTAGCATACAGCACAGACCAAATCACATTTTATTGGTTGCTTGCACAGTTTTGCAGATGGCATCACAGGTGCAGCAAAATGCTTATCTCTCTAGCTCCAACAACGCAGCAATATATAGCAATACAATAACAATAATCACATAATCACAAATAAAAAGAAGAACAAGAAATGAAGACTTATCAGAACCTGCCTGTTAACCTTGTCCAGCTAGCATTCCTCATCAGGCTCCTGACCTGTCAGACATCCCCTTGAGGATGTCAACCCCCAGGCACTCCAGTGTAACAGAGGTCTTTGGGCAACCACACTCACATGACGAGTAAATTTGCCAGAGACCTGATGAGTTGCATTGGCTCCCTAAGTCAACGCCTAGACCTTAGCTTAGCAGGCTAATGTGCTCTTCTGTCCCTCAGAAACTCAGAGTTCTAACCCCATCAGTCACAGTAGCTAGGAACTACCCCTCATTATCGTTCTCTTTCCCATCAAAGCTAGACAGCTCCAGTATGACGTAATAGGCCTCAAATGAGAGCACCTGCTGAAAAGAAATGCTCATTATTCATCATTGTCCTTTGAGAAAAGTGTTCATTGTTTACCAGTGTTCTTGAGAAAGACCTGATGGTCTTGTTCTCATTCCCTTGAGAATGGATGTCTCATCTTTGTAGAATGCTGCTCCAGGCTTTACCTCAGGGAATAAAGTTGCCTGTTGGCAACAGATCTAGGATCAGTTTTTCCCTCCCCCCATCCTAACCTTAACCATTGAGGTGTAAAATGCCATTTCCATGGCAATGCTGAGCTTTTGAATACTTTTTTTTAAGGACCTGTTTGGGATGTTGATGTACATTTTTAAATGAGTGGATAGAAGATGATTTGTGTAGGTTTGCACCTGCCTTTCAAGGATTTTGTTGTGTCGGTTTCTGTCTGCCTGTCTCATAGATTTCTTACTTATATACTTAATGTTTGTGTATACAAACAGGAAGTCCCCTGTGAGCCTCTATAAGTGTGTGTCTCAGTATCTCTCTCTGTCTGACTGGACTCACACTGCCAGGCAGCTCCATATCTAAACTGACTGACTGGACTCACCCTGCCAGGCAGCTCCATATCTAAACTGACTGTCTGACTGGACTCACCCTGCCAGGCAGCTCCTTATCTAAACTGATTGACTGGACTCACCCTGCCAGGCAGCTCCATATCTAAACTGACTGACTGACTGGACTCACCCTGCCAGGCAGCTCCATATCTAAACTGACTGACTGACTGGACTCACCCTGCCAGGCAGCTCCATATCTAAACTGACTGTCTGACTGGACTCACACTGCCAGGCAGCTCCATATCTAAACTGACTGACTGACTGGACTCACCCTGCCAGGCAGCTCCATATCTAAACTGACTGTCTGACTGGACTCACCCTGCCAGGCAGCTCCTTATCTAAACTGATTGACTGGACTCACCCTGCCAGGCAGCTCCATATCTAAACTGACTGACTGACTGGACTCACCCTGCCAGGCAGCTCCATATCTAAACTGACTGACTGACTGGACTCACACTGCCAGGCAGCTCCATATCTAAACTGACTGACTGGCTGACTGATTGGATTCAGCTCAGCTTGTCAGGCAGCTCCACCTGCTTCTGGCCCTGGAAGGTTAGTGAACCAGTGTATTTTGGCTCAGTCCCTCCCTGGACTCCCAGCTCCCTTGATGTCTCCCTATGGTTCTCATCCTTTCCTATCCCAGGGCCAGCAGCCAGCCAGTCAGTCCCCCATTCTGAGGTTTTGTTGTTGTTGCTCTTTGCTCCTTTAATTTGCTGGAAGCTCCATTCAGGACAGGAGAAGGAGGAAGTCTGGATGTGTGTTGACAGACCGTCCATGGCTGTGGCCTGGGAGGAACTATGACTTCCACTTTTCCTCTCCTTCCAACACATCCTCCTTTTTCTCTGTGTTGTGATCCCTTTCATTTCCCCGCTCCCATCCTCTCTTTTTCTTTATCTCCTTATCAGTCTTTCTATATTCTCTCTCTCCTTCTCTCTTTGCTCTCATCCTCTCTTTTCCTCCTTCCATCTGGTGTTTACTGCTGGGGTCTGGTCCTGGCACTAATAATAAATAAGAACATTGTTTTGTGATTTTGGGGAAAAGTAAAGGGAGAGAAACTCTCTTTCTGAATCTGAGATCTCAATGGAGCATTTTGTTGGTCTTTGCTATTGTCTTGTTGACTATTTCTATGGTTTGCGGCAAAAACCACCTTAGTTTGGCATACCCCGTCCCCATCCTCTGAAAGTAATGTTGGTTACAGTCAGTCACTCACTTTGTAATCCAGTAGAGGGGTTTCTCTGAAATGCAGACTTAACAACACTAAAGACTCAAGCTAAGGAACGTCCCTAAAGAGTTAACAAGGAAAAGTTGTAGTAGTAGTTCCAGTAGTCGTCGAGCAGGGTTCGTATTCATCAGGGCAAATCGTAGCAAAATGGGTCAAAACGATGTGCAATGGAAAACATAAACTAAGGTTTCTTATTGGACAAGTTCAGATAGAAGCCTACCTCCCAGTTTCAGCCCGTTTTCTACCATTTCATGTCTAGTGAATATGACCCAGTCTTAATAATTGGGGGTGGATAAGCTGTCAAACGTTCCATGGAAACTTGGGGATTTTTTCCACTTAAGTGGAGCTTGCTGGGTAAGAAAGGCGGGAGTTCTCTTACAATGACATATGGGTACACCACTGGCAGTTTTACACAGAGCAACACAGAGTCCCCTAGTATAGACACTGACCCTTCCTTTCCTTTGAGAAACTGTCTGTGGCAGAAATAGGGCACCTGTAACAACACAGCACTGCCCCACTCAGATCTGACTGAGAAGATACTGTAAAATATGTATGAAAAAGTATAATGAAGATAATGAAGATTCATAACAGAAGATATAAGGGCTTTATAAGTGTCTGGAAACAGAACGAAATGGACAGACATTCTGACAAACACTAGATTTGCATTTTCAGAACTGTAGAAGTTGTCAGGGACGCTTTTTGTTTCTAGGGGTTTTTCTCCTGTAGTTTCAGTAACATTTTTGGAGCTGCCACTGCCCTTAACTGGGTTCATGGAAAAACAAGGAATCATTTACCATAAAACACTCCCCTCTCCTCCTCGTGTGCTGCCCCAGTTGGCCATGATATTTGGAAATATTAAGGTTGCTATGAACGAGGGTGAGTAGATGCTAGAGAACTGCTGCAGAAGTTAATGAAAAAAGCATTTTGAAAATGGCATTGCATCTAATACAGTTCATTTAAGGTATGTAGATCAGCAGGGAAGATGAAATTTGACGCAAGTTGCTTTTATAATTGAACTCTCTATAGCTACGCTCTCAGTTCAAATGTTCTCTCACTGTCAGATGTTTTTGTGTGTTTGCCATTTCCCTCATCCCTGTCTCGTTACGCAAAATGGAGTTTGCTTATTAGTAGTGCTTAGGGCTGGAAGGGAAGCGAGTGTCATGCGCTACCCTCTAACTGACATTTACTGCAGTGTTCCATCTTTGAGATTTACTATGTTCTCTATTCCCTTACATTCTGTATGTGCCCTGTCTACGACTGCTGCCATATTGGGAACCCAGTCTACCCTCCTTGATCCTCCCTCAGGTTCTCTTACCCCATCTTCATGCTTAGTCTATTCTCCACTTGAAGAGTCATAAAACACCAGCCTAAAGATATGAATGGAACTCTGTTCAGTTGACTACAGTGATGATTGATATAAGCAGGCAGTATTGGAGAAGCTGGACGTTTCTACTTGCTCCCTGTGAGAATGTCATGCGATTGGATCCATGACTTAGGCCTAACTTGGAGACTCCGTGTTCTACAAGAACTTCCGCATGGCCGTATTTGGACGTCACCGGTGGCTGTGGTTGTGTCACTGTGGTGTGACGCTTATGGAATGTCATGCCTGCCAGCTTCTCTTCTCCTCCTTTCCTCTCCTGTCCTCTCATTTTCTCTCCCCCAAGCTTCTTCTCTACTGTAACGAATGTCGTCGGGAGAAGGAGAAGAGGACCAAGGTGCAGCGTGGTAAGTATTCATAATACTTTTAATAAATACGAATACTTGAACAAAAAACAACAACACGACAAACGAACAGTTCTGCAAGGTGCAATACACACAAAACAGAAAACAACTACCCACAAATCATAGTGGGAAAACAGGCTGCCTAAGTATGGTTCTCAATCAAAGACAACGATAAACAGCTGCCTCTGATTGGGAACGATACCAGACCAAACACAGAAATACAAAAACATAGAACAACACATAGAATGCCCACCCCAACTCATGCCCTGACCAAACTAAAACAGAGACATAAAAAAGGAACTAAGGTCAGGACGTGACATCTACAGACCCTGATAGTCCTACTCCTGCAGACCAGTCTTTCTCCATGTCCCCTCGTTCTGTCAGATTCCACTGACTCGCAGTCTAATATGGCCGCAGTACAGCAGCCGCCAAAGCTGTGGTACATGCCATGCGTTCTGCTTCGTCATTCCAACATTTTTGAACATTCTCAACCCCCTGCTCTCTCTTATGTGTACTCTAAAAGCAAAACAGCATGTTGAGTTTTAATATCGAATTTGCTTCGGAAGTAAATTCCTTAACATACATTTCCGTAATGTGGTTTGTTTTGTTTGTTAAATTTTGGTTTGCTTTTCACAAACCACTTTAATGTCCCTGGACTTGAAGAAGCAATGCCAGCAGGAGCAATTTCATTTGTATAGCAGGCTGCTGAATGTATTTGCAAAATAAATATTCCAAAAAACTTCATGTGCTCCACACAGACACTCCCATTTTGGCCAGGGTTCTATTCTGTGGGTTGAGGAGCCAGAAGGAATACCGCTTGCTGTTTATTCTTGCACAATTCTCATCTCTTTCAACATGTCGACTAAACATAGAGCTATGAGCTATAACCTCATATGGTGTTTTAGCCCTGTCCCTGCATGAATGTTATTCGAACTTACAATAGCCAAAGTGAGAACACCAGTTTTGAGTTGGGCTGCCATTCTACCAAGCATCCACCCACCTACTGTGTAGTACAATAGAGAAGGATAATGTGATTGAGAGTGAGATTGAGTGTGAAGGGTAGGGTAGGAACGCAGGGTGAGGGAGAGAACGTGTCTATAGATTCTTGGCAGGAGAGTCGTGGTGTGTTTTGCGGAGCAGGGAAACACTCCAAAGAGCACCTGGTGTGTTTCCAGACAGGAGACATCTGGTCTCCACATGAACCCCCTCTCACACACACTCCGCCCAGCTGTCCGCCCCTATATCCCCTACACCCACACAGTCAAAACATCACCCCATCCCCCACGAATCCACCCACTCAAGACAGCCTCCGCCCCTTTCATCATTTAGCTTTCCATTCCTCAGTGTTGTTCTATACAGTAAACCACTCACCCAATGATACCATCCTATCTAAGGCCCCTCTCATCCAACATCCATACATAGATTGAACCACTCACTTAACTATAAACCAGTCAACCATAAAACATGCAGGGCAGATGAGTAAAGTTCTCAAAAATGCAAGTAAATACATTTTCTTGGAATTCTAATAACTCAACAGTGAACTGTAAACATTTTGTTGTACGCTGGTATTGGACAGAAACATATTTCTTGTGCTTAGGGCCTGACAATAAGAATGCCAACAACATCCCCTAGAGAAAATGTCCCTGCAAAGTCATGATGTCCCTACATTGTTATGAAGTGTCCACATTGTCAGAAAACCCCCACATTGTCCCCTCATTGTCATGACAACACCTTCAGTTCCAAAGGTCGGGCAGGAAATCCAGATGTGCTTAAACAGAGTGACTGTTGTGAGACATTGACATGGCAACCAGGAATGCGGTTCTTTGAGGAATCTGCCGCGTTTAGAAACCGTAGAGTCAGGCTCAGGGGGAGGAGAATGAGGGAGTTGGTCTTTACTAACTTGAGGAGGAACGGCCTCTATTTGTTTTGTGTGTGTCCCCCACCGAGAGAGATCCCTCCCTGACTTAGCTGCCAGCTAGAAGGATACCTGGGAATTCCAAAGCATGCACGTCTGTGGTTTTCCAGCAACTATGGAATGTGTGTAGTCTTGGGAGGAGAGGATGTACTCAAAAGATATCCCAGATTCCAACGTGTTTAAGGGAATTCCTACATTTAACTCACTTACACTTGTTCGGAAAACACAGCATATACTGTATGCTGGGTAGTTATGGAAACATTTTCATTTGCTAAAAACTTAATGCACAAGTATCCATAGGATAAGTGTATTGTTTCACTGCTAGTAGTGTACATTTACAGCCAAGGGGTCACTGAATAGTGTAGGTACATTGTTTTTAAAGTAGCTTCTGTACTAATCAACATCTAGAAGAAACAGTTACGTGAGAAATAGTGAGGTGAGTCACTGCAAAAACACACCAAACCAATTCACACTTCCACACCTATTGCCTGGCAACCACTAGTGAGGACTAGTGACTTGATTATGAATAATGTTACAGCAACCTCTAAACATATTCCTTGACAAACTTTGTTTTTCTTTTACCATTACTAACCATTGATACACACCATACACATAATGTTTTGGGTTTTCCTAAATCTATGGTCGTCTGTTTAACTTTAGTCTTGTGACATTGACCCTGGTCAGCCCTAGAAGCGTCATCCTAGTATCTACTACTGAGGATGTGTGTTATTTTATGTAATGTGGATGTGTGTGTTTATGTTTATGCAAGCTTGTGTGTATGTGTCACGACCTTCGTATGAATAATTGGACCAAGGCGCAGCGTGAGTGGAGTTCCACATTTTAATGATAGTGAAACTTCCAAAACAACAACGACGATATAACGATCGTGAAATACGTAGCGCACATAGGTACTCACACACAACAATATCCCCCATAGCAGGTGGGAAAAAGGACACACTAAGTATGAGCCCCAATTAGAGGTAACGATTATCAGCTGCCTCCAATTGGAAACCATACACACACACACCAACATAGAAATATAATACCTAGAAACCCCCCTAGTCACGCCCTGACCTATTACACCATAGAGAACCCTGAGGGAAAGTATGTGTATATGTGTGAACATGATGGTTCATACACGTATCTTTTACGTGTAGACCTTGACCCCTCACTACACTCCCGTACTGTACATAAAACTTCCTCTCCTGAACCACACCCTGGCCCTGCTTTATACAAGACAGGACATCTTCCAAAGGCTTTCCCATTAGTTCCTTACCATAGACTTGCCAAGCCCATTTTCACTTCCCTTACTCGAGTCCAGTATTGACACGTTGCTATCAGTGTAAATGTTTGAGTGTGATGGTCTCTATGGAGCGTGGCGTTATTAGTCAGTAAACTGCTCTCTGGGACCGACCAGCCTATGAGGGGCGGCGAGGGGGGGGGGGGGGTTGAATGCAGTGGTGGTTACGGGGTTGTGTGTGTGAGCTTACCAGACTGGTTGTGCAACCCAACTTTACAGTAATAGCCTTGTGTGGGTTTTTCCTCATAAAAAACATGTTGCCGTTTTGATTCTTAGAATCATGACTAGTGGAGATGACACAGAACTCCTGCTGTTGCTATGTTCTTCATAGTCAGAAGCCACAATATTAGACAACCCACCCTCTGATGTCATCCCACTCAACCCACTCTCTTTAATCATTAGGCTTGTGATAAAATCACAAAAGCATCAAACACGTAACACCCCATTTTGGGTTTGGCATGCTTATTGAGTGTGTGTGAAGTTTGTGCACATGCGTGATAGTATATTGTACAGGGAGTTAGGGTCTGAGTGTTGTTTATGCCTTCCTGTTATATTTAGGCCCTGTGAGGAATTTGTGGGATGCAGTGACACTACCTGGCTGCCTGGTCCCTGTCCCCATGTTTACATTACCCATACTGCACTGCCCTGAGGAGTGGCCATCACAAAGGCTGTTTACCTTCACCTTTGACGCTGTGATGAGACACATTAAGATTTGGTGTGAGGGGGTGCTCGGCAAATAAAATCCAAATGTATTGGTCGCGTACACAGTTTTGCAGATGTTATCACAGGTGCAGCGGAATGCTTATGTCTATAGCTCCAATATCTCGCAATACAACAACAACACACATAATCCAAAAGTAAAAATAAATAAATACAAGAAATGAAGACATATCAGAATGAGCAATATCAAAGTCCGGATATAAACAAATATATGTATGTGAATGGTATGTATAGACCTGGGTTAGGCAACTAGATTCAGCTGCAGGCCATTTTTTTGTCCGAGCAAATGGTCTGGGGGCCGGAAAATTATAATTTAAGCCCAGAAAATTGACCACAACTAAGCCCCAAAAAGAGATTTATTATTTTTCAAACAATCTTTTCATACCTTACATTCTCATACCTTACATTTTTATTTGCGGGAATAATTGGAAACAGATTTACTAAATAAACCTACATTTCAGCTGGTAATTTAGTCTTTTGTGAACAAAAACTAAACTTTTTTATTTTTTATAAATATAGTCACTCGCAGCCGGTTTTGGGCCTCCTGTTGCCGACCCCTGATGTAGACAGTATGGACAGTGTATGAATAGAAAAGGTATGTACAGCAGTAGTTATATAGAATTGGCCACAACTAAAGTACAGTATATACATATAAAGTGGGTAACAAGTTATGTAAACATTATTAAAGTGATTGTGATTCCATTTTTTAAAATGTTTTTTTAAAGGGCAGCAGTCTCTACGGTGCAGTGTAGAATACCTGGTGGTAGCCAGCTAGTGACCGTGTCAAAGGTGTAGGGAAGGGTCTGGGCAGAGGATGGCTAGTGATGACGGTTTAACAGTCTGATGGCCTAGAGATGGAAGCTGCTTATCAGTCTCTCGGTCCATGCTTTAATGCACCTGTACTGTCTCCACCTTCTAGATGGTAGTGTGTGTGTGTGTGTGTGTGTGTGTGTGTGTGTGTGTGTGTGTGTGTGTGTGTGTGTGTAGCGTGTCTTCATTTCATCATTCTGATTATCCTGCAGAACAGGCTGCTCAGGCTGCCAACATTCACTCCGGAAGCCTTTTTTTGTTGAGAGGTTTCAATTCATCTGTAACCAGGGGAACAGGTTTGGTTCCAGGTGTGTCTCTACCGCTCAGAGAGAGGATGAGCTGACTCTGTTGTTCCATTCACACCTGTCTGACATTTTGGTTTCTCTGCTGCTTTATCTTTGTCTGCCATCTTTGCCATGACCCTACAAATCTTAGTCGGAGGAAGTTGCATCTAAAGGCTTTTCTACACCAAAGTCCATTCTATGTTATTCCTACAAATTGAGTATCTATGCCACCTCTGTTTTTATCCTCCGCCTTCGTAGGTCTGCCACTGCTGTGTGTCACCTTGGCTCTTCCTGAACAATATCGGCCATCTTGGCTCCATCTGTCCTTAATCTGCCATTCTTTACTGTGGTTGAGGAAATATCTTTTGAAATTAGGTTTCTACTGCTGATTTTTGCTTTCCGTTTCAAAACGTATTGCTACGTTGTACCCTACTGAACACGACACAGCAGCACATACTGTAGGGACAAGGTTAACCTCACCGTGCCCACAGACTGGGTCCCCTGCCAGCAGTCTCATCACCCTGGCCCTGTGTGTATCCACTATGTATCTGTCTGTGGCACTGTTAATAAGCTACCAGCAGCTAGATGTCCAGCCTTACCTTGGCTTAACAGGGGATAGCCTGCTAATGCTGAATCATTCTGATGGTCCAGGGGGCTGTCTTATCTGTGACGATCCAGGGAAGGGGGGATTACAGTAGCTTCAACCCCAACCAGTGGGGCTCATGGTCAGGCACAGTTTGGGGATTCATCCCCTCTCATGGTTTGATTTGATTTAATTTGGTTGACTAACAAGACCCGGCCAGGACCCAGGCTATGGTCTCTGGTCCTAATCCTACCCCACAAAGAGCCACATGCCTGAGCTCGGGCCTCGTGATGACCCCCTGTCTCTCTCAGGATGAGTTCAGATGGGGCAGTTGGGACATACTCGGTGCTTTGGGACTACCATCTCCAGATGATGCCTTGACTGATTCGCTGGGTCATAGTAAGGTTAAAGGTTTTGTAACCACCAACTGTTATATTAAATGGCTGGCTGCTGTATAAGAGATGTACAGTTCATATCACGTGTTTTATAGTAGTAGGGTGTGTGTAGCTTGTGTAAGGTGATAGTGTGTAGCTTGTGTAAGGTGATAGTGTGTAGCTTGTGTAAGGTGATAGTGTGTAGCTTGTGTAAGGTGATAGTGTGTAGCTTGTGTAAGGTGATAGTGTGTAGCTTCTGTAAGGTGATAGTGTGTAGCTTGTGTAAGGTGATAGTGTGTAGCTTGTGTAAGGTGATAGTTTGTAGCTTGTGTAAGGTGATAGTGTGTAGCTTGTGTAAGGTGATAGTGTGTAGCTTGTGTAAGGTAATAGTGTGTAGCTTGTGTAAGGTGATAGTGTGTAGCTTGTGTAAGGTAATATAGTGTGGAGATTGTGTAAGGTGATAGTGTGTAGCTTATGTAAGGTAATATAGTGTGGAGATTGTGTAAGGTGATAGTGTGTTGCTTATGTAAGGTAATATAGTGTGGAGATTGTGTAAGGTGATAGTGTGTAGCTTATGTAAGGTAATATAGTGTGGAGATTGTGTAAGGGGTTATTGAGTGAGTGCCTTCTCACCCACTTATATCAATGATTACAGTCAGTTATTATATACATGGCTCTGATTACCCACAACCTTCCCAAGACCAGGGAGGAAACTACAATCAGTGACTTTACTGAAGATCCCGCTCACTAACAACACTCCTCAAATATCGTAAAGGAAGCCATGGACATACAAGCAGGCATAAACACACATACTAGGATCTCCAATGAGTCTGATAAGTCTATTGTCCCAGGAATCATTATTTTTTAACTAGGCAAGTCAGTTAAGAACAAATTCTTATTTACAATGACGGCCTAGGAACAGTGGGTTAACTGCCTTTTTCAGGGCAGAACAACAGATTTTTACCTTGTCAGATCAGGGATTCAATCTAGCAACCTTTCAATTACTTGCCCAAAGCTCTAACCACTAGGCAACCTGCTGTATGCAGGCTTTTTATTTCAACCAGCAATCCATGGTCAAATTCTACTATTTGAGTATCACAGATAGGTAACCAAAATAGTGTCTGAATATCTAAAAGTATTTATGAAATAGGTGATTCAAAAATGTGTGTTCTAATTAACCACGCAGTTGTTCTTAATACATACAGCAAGTGTCTGTCTTGATGTTCAGCTGAAGTGAGAACCAGTCTACACAGTGAGTGCCAAGGATCAACGTTGAGAGACCATACAAGACGTAACAGAGAGAGCTGCTAGGTGATAGATAACTACAGTATGTAAACAGAATCCTGGCCATGAGGTCTCTTATCAGGGCATTGTATAAGGCTATTATTTGACCTCCACGGTTCCTGTTTTGAGTGTCCCGAAGAACATGTCTGTTTGTGTGTGACCAGGAGGAATGATCAGACAGCTTGAGGTTTAGTGTGAGTGTGTATATATAAGAGACTGGGGTGTTTACCTGGGGCTTCTCTCTGGGGTGAAAGTCACACACACCTTATTGACTAAGAGCAGCATGTGATTAAGGCCTCTACATTAGAAAACAAGGGGAAGATAGGACATAGTACTGTATCTCATGTCAGTGCTGGCCTACTGGTAGTCTGGCTAAATAGGTGTTATTATTCAGACATGCTTGGACTTGAGTTGCTACATGTAAGCGTCTCATTCTGTCTTTTTATTCCTGTTGAGGGGGTTGCCACTAGCCGGTGTGTGTGTGTAACGGATGTGAAATGGCTAGCTAGTTAGCGGTGGTGCACGCTAATAGCATTTCAATCGGTGATGTCACTTGTTGATGTGTGCAGAGGGTCCCTGGTTCGAACCCGGGTATGGGCGAGGGGACGGACTAAAGTTATACTGTTACATGTGCTGACCTTTAGACTAGACCCCAGTGTGTGTGTGGTGCTGTATATCACATGACCATTTGTCAGTTTAGGGACGGCACCTCCTCCGTTGACTTCAGCCTCACCCCTGGGGCCACACACACACACTCACACACTTAAAGCCTCCCATTGGGTCCTGCCTAATTGTTAAGCTCAGTCTCACAACCAAGCCATTGAGGATGTTTGAACCGTTGTGCTTTACATTGCTACATTGGTGTGCCAGTAACTGCTATGTAACATGGTCTACAGTTAGTTCTGGGGGGCTAAGGCTGCGTTTCAATTGGCACCCTATTCCCTATGTAGTTTGCTACTTTTGTGCAAAAGCATGTAGTGCACTATATTGGGAATATGGTGCTATTTGGGAGACAGACTGAGTAATCCAGTGCTTTGAATGGAGAGTAGTGACAGTGTGGAGAAGGTTAGGGTTAGTAACAGTGTGGACAGGGTGAGATCATTGTACTACTAGGATGTTGTTCTTTCGGGATGGGAATCTGCCCTCCAGTCTGCTACAGTAACTAAGTTGGATGTGAGATTTACTGATCAAACTCTGACACACAATACAATACAGACCTTGTAAAGGCAGCTGCAGTCTAATAAAATATTTTTCAAAAGATTTCCCTGAAGTTGTTGTATCACAGAGCAGTACGTATACATTCATAGTGTCTCTATTGTAGCCTGGCGCTGGGGGCCACCTATTGGTTCTGTTACGCTACTACAACATCACCCCCTGTTACCAAAGACTCACAGATAGAACAATGAGACAGATATTTCACAGGATGTGTACGTGAAGCATCTGCTTGGCATTTCTACTCACTACCAAATATGGTAGTGAGAGGAAGCCCAGTGGCCGGCAGTGGGAGAAGATGGAACAAGATGGATTTTGGCCGACCTTCTGTAAATGTTCTCATCGATGAAACATTTGATCTCAATACAGTTTTCTGTTCCTAAAACTATAATCTGTTAAGAACAGAGTGGACTACATTTTATAGACTTTAATCTTTGCCAAAGTTGTAAAAAATGTAGTTGTTTAGAAGGAGTGCAAAGGCGAATTGAGTTATTGCATATGCACACTTCACAGAGTAGGTGTTCCCTAACGGAAATATGCAGATGTATGCTAGAACGGGCTAATAAGATCTCGCTAGCTCGTGCTTGGCTCTGCCCACCTCCTTGCTTGTTCTGCCTACTATGACTCATTTGCTCACATTAGTTATATAAATCTTTGACTATCTGATATGCTCTAACCTCACTGACATTAAATTCATAACCATGACCTTGCAGATGTTTGATAAGCATGATGACCTTCCTCAATGTAATTATATAGTGTTTGACGTTCAGAGGCATGTATCAAATAAAGGAAAAACAAACAAGGGCTTGTTATGAGAATCTAACTATGACATTTTCCTGGAAATAATACAATATTTATCATAAAAACAAAGGCTGTAGTGTTGTGAGTCAGACAGAGATGGTCTTGCACCGTTGTTAATGTGGTAGACATGACCTAAGTCATGAGATCCCAGTCATCCCACCACTACCTCATGAGATGATGTTTAACCATGTGACTTCCAAGTAGAAGAGTTAGTTGTTTTTTTGTTATGTTATAGGACTCGTGAGTTGACTTGCACTCGAAAGCTGGAACTTAGGACTTGAGTCAAACTCTCGACTTAGGAACCTGAATACATCACTGCCACTAAGTGACTAACTTTCTCTCATTCTCTCTCTCACTCTTCTTCCTCCAAGGTGATCAGCTGTTTTGGCATCGCCGTCCTGACCGGTCGCTACGTTGGCTTTGCTGTGGTGGCCCTCCTGGTTGAGATCAACTCTGTGTTCCTCCACCTACGCCAGATCTTACGCATGGCCAGCCTAGCAGCGGGCGACCTCTACCGCATCAACAGCATGGTCAACCTAGGTACTGTCATGTTCATAAGGTTTCAATGATGAAAGCATATTTTTAATGAACAGCTAGCTTTTGCTAGTCATTATCTATAACTTCACATCATGAGTTGCCATGAAGGGGTTTGTTTACATGACGTTTCAACTGTTGTAAAGCACTGTTGTGAGTAGATTATACAAATGTTAGCACCATAGAATTACATACAGAATTACAGATACACTGAACAAAAATATAAACGCAACATGTAGTGTTGGTCCCATATTTTATGAAATTTTGTTTATTAAATTTATTTACATCCCTATTAGTTAGCATTTCTCCTTTGCCAAGATATTCTACCTGACTAATGTGGCATATAAAGAAGCTAATGATCATTACACAGGTACCCTTTGTGCTGAGGACATTAAAAGGCCAATCTAATATGTGCAGTTTTGTCACACAACACAATGCCACAGATGTCTCAAGTTTTGAGGGAGCATGCAATTGGCATGCTGACTACAGGAATGTTCACCAGAGCTGTTGCCAGAGAATTTAATGTTTGTTTCTCTACCATAAGCCGCCTCCAAAGTTGTTTTAGAGAATTTGGCAGTACGTCCAACCGGCCTCACAACCACAGAGCACGTGTATTGCATCATGTGGTGTGAACAGAGTGCCCATGGTGCCGGTAGGGTTATGGTATGGGCAGGCATGAGCTACGGACAACGAACGCAATTGCATTTTATCAATAGCAATTTCAATGCACAGAAATACCAGCGGGCAATTTCAATGCACAGAAATAACTGTCATCATGACGAGATTGTGAGGCCCATTTTTAAAAAATATATATCTGTGACCAACAGTCATGGGGAATCCATAGATTAGGCCCTAATTAATTAATTAAAATTTACTGATTTCCTCAAATGAACTGTAACTCAGTCAAATCTTTGAAATTGTTGAATGTTGCGTTTATATTTCTGTTCAGTATAGAAATACATATAACTTAATAAATATATGTTCTTGGCGCTAAGACGTTGTGCTGAAAGTAACAACCTGCATATCATTCCAGGTACCTACGTGGTGTTCCGGATCAACACCCTGGCCTGGATGACCCGCTGGCTGGTCCTGAACCGGGACAACGTCCCCCTGTTCAGCTACACAGCTGGGAGTGTAGGGCTTGCCGTCATGACCGCCATGAATATAGTCCTCTTCTACCGCCTGCTGAGGTCTGACTTCCTCAAGAGTAGTGCACCCATGCCCACAGAGGTTAAAGAGAGTAGAGGGCAAGGAGAGGGAAAGAAGGAGACGTAGTGTGGGATAATCTCTCTCCTGTTTTGGGGTACAGGCATTTGCAATTCACACAAGTCCATTGAATGATAGCCAAAAATACACGTATGTATAAAATATACAATTCTACTATTCATTACATTTGATGTTTTACAGTGCATTCGGAAAGTATACAGACCCCTTGACTTTCGCCATATTTTGATACGTTACAATCATATTCTAAAATGGATTACATTTTTTCCTTATCAATCTACACACAATACCCCATATGACAAAGCCAAAACAGGTTTAGTCATTTTTGCAAATTAATTTGAAAAAACACGGAAATATCACATTCACGTAAGTATTCAGACCCTTTACTCAGCACTTTGTTGAAGCACCTTTGGCAGCTATAACAACCTTGAGTCTTCTTGGGTATGACGCTGCAAGCTTGCCACACCTATATTTGGGGAGTTTCTCCCATTCTTCTCTGCAGATCCTTTCAAGCTCTGGCAGGTTGGATGGGGAGCATTGCTGCACAGCTATTTTCAGGTCTCTCCAGAGATGTTCGATTGGGTTATAGTCTGGGCTTTAGCTGGGCCACTCAAGGACATTCAGTGACTTGTCCCGAAGCCACTCTTGCCTGTGTGCTTAGGGTTTTTGTCCTGTTTTCATCTTTGTCAGGTTTTCATCAAGGATCTCTCTGTACTTTGCTCCATTCATCTTTCCCTCGATCCTGACTAGTCTCCCAGTACCTGCCGCTGAAAAACATCCCCACAGCATGATGCTGCCACCACCATGCTTCACTGTAGGGATGGTGCCAGGATTCCACCAGACGTGATGCTTGGCGTTCAGGCCAAAGTGTTCAATCTTTGTTTCATCAGGCCAGAGAATCTTGTATTTCATGGTCTGAGAGTCCTTTAAGTGCCTTTTGGCAAACTCCAAACATGCTGTCATGTGCCACCAAGAGTCTTGGTAGTTCCAAACTTCTTCCATTTAAGAATAATGGAGGCCACTGTGTTCTTGGGGACATACAATGCTGAAAACATTTTTGGTACTCTCCCCCAGATCTGTACCTCAACACAATCCTGTCTCGGAGCTCTACGAACAATTCCTTGGACCTCATGGCTTGGTTTTTGCTATGACATGCAAGGTCAACTGTGGGCCTTTATATAGATAGGTGTGTGCCTTTACAAATCATGTCCAATCAATTTAATTCATCAAAGTTGTAGAAACATCTCAAGGATGATCAATGGAAACAGGATGCTCCTGAGCTCAATTTCGAGTCTCATAGCAAAGTGTCTTTCAGTTTTTTAAATTTAGAATACATTTCTAAAAACCTGTTTTTGCTTTATCATTATGAGTTATTGTGTGTAGATTACTGAGGGGAAAAAATAATTTCATCAATTTTAGAATAAGGCTGAAACCTAACAAAATGTGGAAAAAGTCAAGACATTTGAAATTATACATATGAAATGTCTTACAAGTTGAGGTGCAAATCCCATAGCACTGACAAAGAATATATATATATATATATATATAAAAAAATATACATACTACAGGGAATTATTGAATCCAAACCTGTGTCTTCTTAAACATGTTGTAAACATGCTGATTAGCACTAAGAATTGAAGACGTTTATTGGCCAATTCTTATATAAACTAAACACTTGCTACCTCAAAAGTCTGTAGCAGATGCATCTGTTCCCAACATGAGCTTTGCTATCTATGTTGTAAGGGTTCAGCTGTCTTGTTGCCAATTGCAAACTGGTAAAAAGGAAATTGGCCTTTTTATTTGAAGGTTGATGAACTTGACTAGTTGTTCGGTTGTTGAAGTCTTTAATGTTTCAACCAGAAGAATAATAAATCATCCAAATTAAGAATAGAAGTGGCATGTTGGTATTCATCAAAACTGTTTGGTTGCTAACCAAACAACAAGGCTGACTTCAGATTGGGTTTCTCTTCTCTCTCTCTCTCTCTCTCTCTCACACACACACACACACACACACACACACACACACACACACACACACACACACACACACACACACACACACACACACACAGAGGCAATAGCTGCTATGTTAGTCCATTTGGAGATTGCTCTTTAAGTCTAGAGTGTACCTGTCAATTCTAGGTCCACACATTCACCTTGACAACCAAGAGAGAAAGCTCTTCCCACGCCCACCAGCTAATGACATCACTAATGACATCCAGCCCCACGGGCCATTAGGCTGGCATCTGATGACTCACATGGGGTGGTGGTCATTGAAGTGTCATTACCGATTTGGCCTGAAGGAGGCAGCATTCTCCATAGATTCATAATCTAGGTCAGGGATTGGGTTCCTTACAGTCTCTAAGGAAGGATATGGGACAGGTGAACTAATCCTGGATTTGTGCCTAAAAGGGCAACTTCAACCTAGAGCTCCAGTCCTGATTGATGTCACACTTTTCCCCCAGCTAACACACCTGACTCCAGTAATCACCTAATCATGGGCCTCCCGAGTGGCGCAGTGGTCTAAGGCATTGCAGTGCTAGCTGTGCCACTAGAGATCCTGGTTTGAGTCCATGCTCTGGCTGCGACCTGGAGACCCATGGGGCGGTGCACAATTGACCCGGCGTCGTCCGGGTTAGGGGAGGGTTTGGCTGGCAGGGATCTCCTTGTACCATTGCGCTCTAGCGACTTCTGTGCCGGGCGCGTGCATGCTGACACAGTCGCCAGGTGTACGGTGTTTCCTCCGACACATTTGTGTGACTGGCTTCCGGGTTAAGCGGGCATTGTGTCAAGAAGCAGTGCGGCTTGGTTGGGTTCTGTTTCGGAGGATGCACACCTCTCCCGAGTCCATACAGGAGTTGCAGTGATGGGACAAGAAATATGGGAGAAAAAGGCAGAAAAATAATATATATATATATATATATATATATATATATACAAAAAAAAAAATTGAATCACCTAATCATGATCTTCAGTTTAGAATGAAATGAGTTTAATCAGCTGTGTTTGTTAGGGATGGGAAAGTGTGGCACCACTCCGGCACTTCGGTATTGTTGCGCTGAAGAATTTATAACAAGATGTATTTCTATGTTTTGTTCCAGTTTTTATTTAATTAAATGTTTTTATATTTGTAATTTATTTGTACTCTAAAAAAAATGTGGATTAATTGTCAAGGGTGAATAAAAGTATAAATATGTTTAATGAACACAGTTATCCCTTTGAATAATATTGTTTATACCTTCAGAAGAATTGTTGGTTATGTTGGAGATATATGGATTGCTAGCTACAGTATGTGGTGTATAAGCTGTTGGGCATTGTGGTGTTTCTGTAACCAGTGAGGTGTTCTGCCTGTTTCCCTGAGTCTAGAACATCCATGAGGGTCTTTTGGAAAGAGACTTTATTCTTTTTTGCTTTTTGCTTATTTTGCTCTCTGACTAAATACATCCACTATTGCAGGGGTGGGCAGTCTTACCCTGCAAGGGCTGATGTGGGTGCAAGTTTTGGTTACATCCAAGCAGTAATTCTATTTGACCAATTCTTGATGGAATAGTATGATGAGAATAGCAAAATTAGAAGACCCTACCAATGGCAACACACTGCTATACTCAACCGCTATCGACAATGAAAAGACACTAATGATGTTTGATATGAAGCTAATTAACAAAGAATAATTAACAAGCTTGCTTCAGCTGCTTGAATAGACCTCCCTAACAACCGAGAGTCAATGAAGGGCTGAAGATTTGTCTATAAAAACAGTCATTTGTTTCCATTCAAAAATTGCCTTTTTTTGCGAAAAGACTCTTGAATGAACTTCACTTGTTCACCACGTATATGTATGTGCTATATTTGTTTATTTTCTAGCAGCTTAACCTTCAGTTGTGATGGTGATATCTGAAGTACTTGCATTAACTTGTGAGCTTTATATTGTGTGCTGTTTTGTAATGATATGATACCAGGAATGACATACTGTTATTGCTATTTGCCATTATAATTAAAAAGTACCATTGTGGCCTAGATGGTTGGTAAGTGTCTATATTGTTGTAGTCTTTTGTAACTTTGGTAATAAAGGATACGACAATCCTTACAGTGTTGCATAAGTGGTGGGGCGAAGCCAAAAAACGTGAAGTTGGTCGATCCCCGTCGAGGGAGGAGCTGATTTTTTGTTAAATATATGAGAGTACAACATTCTTATGATGACCGGAAAATTTGTTGGCACCTTCAGTTCTTGCACATTTTCTCATAAGTATATTTCAACACTCTGCTCAGGCAAATTTGCCAAACTTGGAACCAATCAGAACTCCCATGCCCCTCAACTACAAGACCATTGTACTTGCCTATGGAGCAGCAAGAGGATCTGCCCCTCCCTACCTTCAGGCTATGCTCAAACCCTATACCCCAACCCGAGCACTCCGTTCTGCCACCTCTGGTCTGGCAGCTTCATTAAATAGTACCCGCAAACACCAGTCTCAACGTCAACAGTGAAGAGGCGACTCCGGGATGCTGGCCTTCTAGGCAGAGTTCCTCTGTCCAGTGTCTGTGTTCTTTTGCCCATCTTAATATTTTATTTTTATTGGCAAGTCTGAGATATGACTTTATCTTTGCAACTCTGCCTAGAAGGCCAGCATCCCGGAGTCGCCTCTTCAATGTTGACTTTGAGACTGGTGTTTTGCGGGTACTATTTAATGAAGCTGCCAGTTGAGGACTTGTGAGGCGTCTGTTTCTCAAACTAGACACTCTAATGTACTTGTCCTCTTGCTCAGTTGTGCACCAGGGCCTCCCACTCCTCGTTCTATTCTGGTTAGAGACAGTTTGCGCTGATCTGTGAATGGAGTTGTACACAGCGCTGTACCAGATCTTCAGTTTCTTGGTAATTTCTCACATGGAATAGCCTTAATTTCTTAGAACAAGAATAGATTGATGAGTTTCGGAAGAAAGTTATTTTTGTCTAGCCATTTTGAGCCTGTAATCGAACCCACAAATGCTGATGCTCCAGATACTCAACTAGTCTAAAGAAGGACAGTTTTATTGCTTCTTTAATGAGAACAACAGTTTTCAGCTGTGCTAACATAATTGCAAAAGGGTTTTCTAATGATCAATTAGCCTTTTAAATGAAAAATTTGGATTAGCTAACACATCGTGCCATTGGAACACGGGAGTGATAGTTGCTGATAATGTGCCTCTGTACGCCTATGTAGATATTCCATTAAAAAATCTGCCTTTTCCATCTACAATAGTCATTTACAACATTAAGAATGTCTACACTGTATTTCTGATGAATTTAATGGACAATTGTTTTTTTCAAAAACAAGGACATTTCTAAGTGACCCCAAACTTTTGAACAGTCATGTACATATTAGCCAACACAGCATATCCTACACATATAGCATACCTTGCAATTCAATCTTCTCTAAAAACAGCTGGGCTGCCCAGCTAGTGAAGTATTTTGAAAAGATGTGCAATAATTGACATTGCCAACAACCAGACATGTGTTCAGAATACATAAATATACACAATATGTGAAAACCAGCTAATCACTCACTAGGGACCGATCATCTTGAAAACTAAAGCAGATACAATGCTTTGGCCCACCTAGCCGTGTTGAGGTAGAAATGGCCTTAACCACCAAAGATCTAGGTGTATTTGATACCATTCCATTGATGTATTTGATACCATTCCACCAATTCCACTCCAGCCGTTACCACAAGCCCGTCCTCCACAATTAAGGTGCCACCAACCTCCTGGGAGGCCTGTAAAAAGCAACTCAGAGTAGGAGTGCTGATCGAGGATCAGTTTTGCCTTTACATTATAATGAATAGACGGGGGGGACCTTGAAATGCTTTATGAATACAGGCCTTGATTACCCAACACCAAATCCTAGCCTTAACCATCATGAGGATGGTAAAAATATCTGAGCTTGGGCCAGTCGTTAGAGGCAACTTCTACCCAGCACCACAGTCCACAGATGTCCCAAAAATCTTGAAACGCCTCCTTGCCTTATCTTCTTTCCTTCATTATTACTGATAGATGATAGGACTATTCAACTTGAATATCAGTGGCGCTGTAAAAAGAGACAAGGGCTATTTGAACACCGTGCAGAGCCTGAGATTACTTACACTCTTTCTTCAGACAAATACAGTATCTTGCTCATTATTTGATCTATAACATGTACACTACCGGTCAAAAGTTTTAGAACACATACTCATTCAAGGGTTTTTCTTTATTTGTACTATTTTCTACATTGTAGAATAGTAGTGAAGACATCAAAACTATGAAATAACACATATAGAATCATGTAGTAACTAAAAAAGTGTTAAACAAATCTAAATATATTTTATATTTGAGATTCTTCAAATAGCCACCCTTTGCCTTGATGACAGCTTTGCACAATCTCGGCATTCTCTCAACCAGCTTCACCTGGAATGCTTTTCCAAGGAGTTCCCACATATGCTGAGCACTTGTTGGCTGCTTTTCCTTCACTCTGTGGTCCGACTCATCCTAAACCATCTCAATTTGGTTGAGGTCAGGGGATTGTGGAGGCCAGGTCATCTGATGCAGCACTCCATCACTCTCCTTCTTGGTCAAATAGCCCTTACACAGCCTGGAGGTGTGTTGGGTTATTGTCCTGTTGAAAAACACATGATAGTCCCACTAAGTCCAAACCAGATGGGATGGCGTATTGCTGCAGAATTCTGTGTTAGTGATGCTAGTTAAGTGTGTCTTGAATTCAAAATAAATCACAGACAGTGTCACCAGCAAAGCACCCTCATACCATAAGACCTCCTACTCCATGCTTTATGGTGGGAAATATACATGCAGAGGTCATCCGTTCACCCACACTGTGTCTCATAAAGACACGGCGGTTGGAACCAAAAATCTCCAATTTGGACTCCAGACCAAAGGACAGATTTCCACTGATCTGATGTCCATTACTCGTGTTTCTTGGCCCAAGCAAGTCTTGTCTTATTATTGGTGTCCTTTAGTAGAGGTTTTGTTGCAGAAATTCAACCATAAAGGCCTTGAGATGTGTCTGTTACTTGAACTCTGAAGCATTTATTTGGGCTGCAATTTCTGAGGCTGGTAACTTATCCTCTGCAGCAGAGGTAACTCTGGGTCTTCCATTCATGTGGAGAGCCAGTTTCATCATAGCGCTTGATAGTTTTGCATTTGAAGAAACTTTTAAAGTTTAGAAATTTTCCATATTGACTGACCTTCATGTCTTAAAGTAATGATAGACTGTCATTTCTCTTTGCTTATTTGAGCTGTTCTTGCCATAATATGGACTTGCTCTTTTACCAAATAGGGCTATCTTCTGTATACCTTGTCACAACACAACAGATATTCCATAATTTTGTGTTTTATTGATGGTGGTGGAAAACTCTGTCTCAGGCACAACTCCAGAATATCCCATACGTTTTCAATTGGTTTGAGATCTGGTAACAGTGGGTCATGGCGTATGGTTTACATCGTTTTCATGCTCATCAAACCATTCAGTGACCATTCATGCCCTGAAGATTTGAGGCATTGTCATCCTATGGGGGCATAGCCAAGGTAGCCAAAATAAAAGCCAAAATAATAACTTGGCCAGCCTTTTTATTATACATGGCCCTAAGCATGATGAGATGTTCATTGCTTATTAAATCATTCAGGAACCACACCTGTGTGGAAGCACCTGCTTTCAATATACCTTTTATCCCTCTCTGATTCAGTGGGGTTGGGTTAGATGCGGAAGACACATTTTAGTTGAATGCATTCAGTTGTACAACTGACCTTTCCCTTTCATTGCACCTATGCACCTTTCCCTTTCATTGCACCTATGCACCTTTCCCTTTCATTGCACCTATGCACCTTTCCCTTTCATTGCACCTATGCACCTTTCCCTTTCATTGCAACTATGCACCTTTCCCTTTCATAGCACCTATGCACCTTTCCCTTTCATTGCACCTATGCACCTTTCCCTTTCATTGCACCTATGCACCTTTCCCTTTCATTTACTTAAGTGTTTCCATTATTTTGGCAGGTACCTGTGTATGTTTAAGCCTATCTGCCTTTCCCCCTGAGTAGATCATATGTGTCACGCCCTGGTCTAAGTATTTTGTGTTTTTCTTCATGTATTGGGTCAGGCCAGGGTGTGGCATGGGGTTTTTGTATTGTGGTGTGTTTTGTCTTGGGGTTTTTGGTGTGTGTGTATTGGGATTGTAGCTAGTGGAGTTATCTAGCAAAGTCTATGGCTGTCTGGAGTGGTTCTCAATCAGAGGCAGGTGTTTATCGTTGTCTCTGATTGGGAACCATATTTAGGCAGCCATATTCTTTGAGTTTGTCGTGGGTGATTGTCCTTAGTGTCTTTGTTCCTGTCGCTGTGTTAGTTGACACAAGTATAGGCTGTTTCGGTTTTCGTTACGTTTATTGTTTTGTAGTGTTTTGTAGTGTTTTGTAGTGTTTTGTGTGTATTCGTGTTACGTTTGTTTTATTAAACATGGATCGCAATCTACACGCTGCATTTTGGTCCGACTCTCCTTCACACCTAGAAAACCGTTACAGAATCACCCACCACAACCGGACCAAGCAGCGTGTCAACAGGCAGGAGCCGCAGGAGAGGCAACAGAGGCAGCAGCAACAGGAGCAGCAGCAACTACAGTAGGAGAGACTGCACTACTTGGAGAAATGGACTTGGGAGGAGATTCTAGACGGGAAAGGACCCTGGGATCAGCCTGGAGATTATTGTCGCCCCAAAGCCGAGCTGGAGGCAGCAAAAGCAGAGAGGTGGCATTATGAGGAGCTAGCACGGCAGAGCGGATGGAAGCCTGTGAGTCAGCCCCCAAAATTTATTGGGGGGGGGCTCAGGGAGAGTGTGGCGGAGTCAGACCTGAGCCAACTCTCCCTGTTAATCGTGAGGAGCCAAGGAGGAGACCAGAATCAGAGCCGGTGTTGGAGGTGAGCGAAACAGAGACTGTGAAGGAGTTAATGGGGAAATTGGAGGAGAGAGAAATGAGGGAGTTGCTGTGTTGGTGATTTTTGCATGGAATTCGCCCGACGGAACGTGTCGGGGATTTGATGGCACCTGGGTTAGCGCTCCATACTCGTCCTGAGGTGCGTGTTAGTCGGCTGGTGAAGTTGGTGCCAGCCTCACGCACCAGACCTCCTGTGCACATCCCTAGCCTTGCACGTCCTGTGCCAGCACTGCTCTCAAGATCTCCAGTACGCCTTCGCGGTCTAGCCCATCCTGTGCCACCTCCACACTCCAGCCCTCCGGTAACAGCTCCCCGCACCAGGCTTCCTGTGCGTGTTCTCGGTTCAGTACCACCAGTACCAGCACCACGCATCAGGCCTACAGTGCGCCTCGCCTCTCCAGCGCTGCCGGAGCCTTTCTCCTCTCCTGCGCTGCCGGAGTCTCCCGTCTGTTCAGCGCAGCCAGAGCTGCCAGCCTGCATGGAGCAGCCAGAGCTGCCAGCCGGCATGGAGCAGCCAGAGCTGCCAGCCGGCATGGAGCAGCCAGAGCTGCCAGCCGGCATGGAGCAGCCAGAGCTGCCAGCCGGCATGGAGCAGCCAGAGCTGCCAGCCGGCATGGAGCAGCCAGAGCTGCCAGCCGGCATGGAGCAGCCAGAGCTGCCAGCCTGCACGGAGCTGCCAGCCTGCACGGAGCTGCCAGCCTGCACGGAGCTGCCAGCCTGCACGGAGCTGCCAGCCTGCACGGAGCTGCCAGCCTGCACGGAGCTGTCAGCCTGCACGGAGCTGTCAGTCTGCACGGAGCAGTCAGAGCTGTCAGTCTGCATGGAGCAGCCAGAGCTGCCAGCCTGCAAGGAGCTGCCAGCCTGCACGGAGCTGCCAGCCTGAACGGAGCTGCCAGCCTGCACGGAGCTGCCAGCCTGCACGGAGCTGCCAGTCTGCACGGAGCTGCCAGTGCATGGAGCTGCCAGTCTGCACGGAGCTGCCAGTCTGTAAGGAGCAGCCAGAACTGTCAGTCTGCATGGAGCAGCCAGAGCTGTCAGTCTGCAAGGAGCTGTCCGTCTGCATGGAGCAGCCAGAGATGTCAGTCTGCATAGAGCAGCCAGAGCTGTCAGTCTGCATGGAGCAGCCAGAGCTGTCAGCCTGCATGGAGCAGCCAGATATGTCAGTCTGCATGGAGCAGCCAGAGCTGCCAGTCTGCATGGAGCTGCCAGTCTGCATGGAGCTGCCAGTCTGCAAGGAGCTGCCAGTCTGCACGGAGCTGCCAGTCTGCACGGAGCTGCCAGTCTGCACGGAGCTGCCAGTCTGCACGGAGCTGCCAGTCTGTAAAGAGCAGCCAGAGCTGCCAGTCTGCATGGAGCAGCCAGAGCTGTCAGTCTGCATGGAGCAGCCAGAGCTGTCAGTCTGCATGGAGCAGCCAGAGCTGTCAGTCTGCATGGAGCAGCCAGAGCTGTCAGTCTGCATGGAGCAGCCAGAGCTGTCAGTCTGCATGGAGCAGCCAGAGCTGTCAGTCTGCATGGAGCAGCCAGAGCTGCCAGTCTGCAAGGAGCTGCCAGTCTGCAAGGAGCCGCCAGAGCTGCCAGTCGCCAGTCTGTAAGAAGCCGCCAGAGCTGTCAGCCTACATGGAGCAGCCAGAGCCGCCAGTCAGCGTGGAGCAGCCAGAGCCGCCAGTCAGCATGGAGCAGCCAGATCTTTCAGCCTGCCAGGATCCGCCAGTCAGCCAGATCTGCCAGTCAGCCAGACTCTTCCAGATCTGCCAGTCAGCCAGACTCTTCCAGATCTGCCAGTCAGCCAGACTCTTCCAGATCTGCCAGTCAGCCAGACTCTTCCAGATCTGCCAGTCAACCAGACTCTTCCAGATCTGCCAGTCAACCAGACTCTTCCAGATCTGCCAGTCAACCAGACTCTTCCAGATCTGCCAGTCAACCAGAACTGCCAGTCGGCCAGGATCCGCCAGGATCTGCCAGTCAGCCAGGATCTGCTGAAACCACCAGCCAGCCAGGATCTGGTAGATCTACCTACCTGCCTGAGCTTTCTCTCACTCCCGAGCTTTCTCTCACTCCCGAGCTTTCTCTCACTCCCGAGCTTCCCCTCAGTCCCGAGCTGTCCTTCAGTCCCGATCTGCTCCTCAGTCCAGTGGGTTTCTGGGTGAGGACTACTAGGCCATGGTCGGCGGCGAGGGTGGACTATCCAGGGACCCGAGGAGAGGGGACTAAGACATTAACTGAATGGGTTCCACGTCCCGCGCCGGAGCCGCCACCATGGACAGACGCCCACCCGGACCCTCCCTATTGTTTTGAGGTGCGTTCGGGAGTCTGCACCTTAGGGGGGTTCTGTCACGCCCTGGTCTAAGTATTTTGTGTTTTTCTTCATGTATTGGGTCAGGCTAGGGTGTGGCATGGGGTTTTTGTATTGTGGTGTGTTTTGTCTTGGGGTTTTTGGTGTGTGTGTATTGGGACTGTAGCTAGTGGGGTTATCTAGCAAAGTCTATGGCTGTCTGGAGTGGTTCTCAATCAGAGGCAGGTGTTTATCGTTGTCTCTGATTGGGAACCATATTTAGGCAGCCATATTCTTTGAGTTTGTCGTGGGTGATTGTCCTTAGTGTCTTTGTTCCTGTCGCTGTGTTAGTTGACACAAGTATAGGCTGTTTCGGGTTTCGTTGCGTTTATTGTTTTGTAGTGTTGTGTGTGTTCGTGTTACGTTTGTTTTATTAAACATGGATCGCAATCTACACGCTGCATTTTGGTCCGACTCTCCTTCACACCTAGAAAACCGTTACAATATGTCATACAATCTTGTCTAAACTATGTATAGGATGATCATTTTGTTTTTTTTTATTCTGTTTTTTAAATGAATTGGGGTTTTGTAATTAATAAGATTCCAATGTAACAGATATTTAGTATTTTAATGTGAAAATAAAAAACATAACATTGGAAATTATTTTGTGTATTCATTCCATCAGTGGTTGAGTAATGAACACGAGGGGAGACAGAGCTGGTTTCAAGCGCAGGGCACACCAGGTGTTTATTGCAAAGGACCACAGGAGGCAGGTAGCTGGGTCCAGGGGCAGGCAGAAGGTCATACACAGGAGGAGGCAGGTAGCTGGGTCCAGGGGCAGGCAGAAGGTCATACACAGGAGGAGGCAGGTAGCTGGGTCCAGGGGCAGGCAGAAGGTCATACACAGGAGGAGGCAGGTAGCTGGGTCCAGGGGCAGGCAGAAGGTCATACACAGGGGGTCCAAAAGGGCAACAGTACAGGCAGGGAAATGGCAAGTAACATCGTCCGGGAGATCAGGCAATAGGGAGATAACAGGAAATCCGATAGGCTAAAGTACAGGCAGGGAATAAGCGTTGTTAGTTTTTGCCTGCCTCGCTATCATTCATGGGAAACCCAGCACTCAAAAAGCTGTGTGTCACAAAACAAACACCTCAAAGAACTGAACTAAATAGTGTGGGATAATGACATACAGATGTGTGAACAGGTGATTAGAATTCAGGTCATTGGGATCTGCGTTCAGGGGATCTACATGTTTGAGGGTGTGAGTTGGAAGCAGACGTTACAGGGTGCAGATGTTTGCCAACATCTTTGAGGCATCAGTAACTCAATATCACAGCCTGGTCTCATAGACTAGACGTAACATAGTAAAGGTAAATCCGGGACGCCCAAATTAGTATGATATCAAATCAAATCAAATTTGTCACATACACATGGTTAGCAGATGTTAATGCGAGCGTAGCGAAATGACTGTGCTTCTAGTTCCGACAATGCAGTAATAATCCAACAAGTAATCTAACTAACAATTCCAAAAAAAAAACTACTGTCTTATACACAGTGTAAGGGGATAAAGAATATGTACATAAAGATATATGAATGAGTGATGGTACAGAGCAGCTTAGGCAAGATACAGTAGATGGTATCGAGTACAGTATATACATATGAGATGAGTATGTAAACAAAGTGGCATAGTTAAAGTGGCTAGTGATACATGTATTACATAAGGATGCAGTAGATGATATAGAGTACAGTATATACCTATACATATGAGATGAATGATGTAGGGTATGTAAACATTATATTAGGTAGCATTGTTTAAAGTGGCTAGTGATATATTTTACATCATTTCCCATCAATTCCCATTATTAAAGTGGCTGGAGTTGAGTCAGTGTGTTGGCAGCAGCCACTCAATGTTAGTGGTGGCTGTTTAACAGTCTGATGGCCTTGAGATAGAAGCTGTTTTTCAGTCTCTCGGTCCCAGCTTTGATGCACCTGTACTGACCTCGCCTTCTGGATGATAGCGGGGTGAACAGGCAGTGGCTCGGGTGGTTGTTGTCCTTGATGATCTTTATGGCCTTCCTGTAACATCGGGTGGTGTAGGTGTCCTGGAGGGCAGGTAGTTTGCCCCCGGTGATGCGTTGTGCAGACCTCACTACCCTCTGGAGAGCCTTACGGTTGTGGGCGGAGCAGTTGCCGTACCAGGCGGTGATACAGCCCGCCAGGATGCTCTCGATTGTGCATCTGTAGAAGTTGGTGAGTGCTTTTGGTGACAAGCCGAATTTCTTCAGCCTCCTGAGGTTGAAGAGGCGCTGCTGCGCCTTCTTCACGATGCTGTCTGTGTGAGTGGACTAATTCAGTTTATCTGTGATGTGTATGCCGAGGAACTTAAAACTTACTACCCTCTCCACTACTGTTCCATCGATGTGGATAGGGGGGTGTTCCCTCTGCAGTTTCCAGAAGTCCACAATCATCTCCTTAGTTTTGTTGACGTTGAGTGTGAGGTTATTTTCCTGACACCACACTCCGAGGGCCCTCACCTCCTCCCTGTAGGCCGTCTCGTCGTTGTTGGTAATCAAGCTTACCACTGTTGTGTCGTCCGCAAACTTGATGATTGAGTTGGAGGCGTGCGTGCCCACGCAGTCGTGGGTGAACAGGGAGTACAGGAGAGGGCTCAGAACGCACCCTTGTGGGGCCCCAGTGTTGAGGATCAGCGGGGCGGAGATGTTGTTACCTACCCTCACCACCTGGGGGCGGCCCGTCAGGAAGTCCAGTACCCAGTTGCACAGGGCGGGGTCGAGACCCAGGGTCTCGAGCTTGATGACGAGTTTGGAGGATACTATGGTGTTAAATGCTGAGCTGTAGTCGATGAACAGCATTCTCACATAGGTATTCCTCTTGTCCAGATGGGTTAGGGCAGTGTGCAGTGTGGTTGAGATTGCATCGTCTGTGGACCTATTTGGGCGGTAAGCAAATTGGAGTGGGTCTAGGGTGTCAGGAAGGGTGGAGGTGATATGGTCCTTGATGTTATGATATGTTAGATATGGTTACATAAGACAGATGGTCAAGTAAGGCAAAAACAAAAGTACGGTGATTGGTCGGGGTGAGCATATAACACGAACATCAAGCAACCCAAAGGTTTGAATCTCATCTCAGACAACTCTAGCAACTTTTCAACTACTTACTACTTTTTAGCTACTTTGCAACTACTTAGCATCTTAGCTAACCCTCCCCTAACCCTAACCCTTTTAGCTAACACTAAACTTAACCTTAACCCTAGCATAGCTAACGTTTGCCAACTAGCTAACCGTAGCCACCTAGCTTGAATTTGTAAAGATATCATACATTTAGCAAATTCATAACATATTGTACGTTTTGCAAATTCGTAACATATAATACGATTTGTAATTTGTAACATATCATACGAATGGGTGATGGACATTCACAAATAAATAAATATCATACCAAATGTAGCATATCATACTTCATACTAAATGTAGGGTCTCGGATTAACGTAAAGAAAAATACTAAATGCTCTGAGACCAGGTTGACTCAATGATTGACAGAATTAATTCATGGCCAATTAAGCCTAATTATTATGCCAAATGTTGAGAAACTATTTAGAAACGTAGATCATTTCCCTATAGTCTTAACAGCTAGGCCTATCCGTCAAGCCTAGCAAGACATTGCATATTCTCAAAGTAGCCCATTTGATATCGTAAGAGGCCTGGCAGAGATAAACAGGCTTTGGTGCCACCCCAACATTTGTCTAACCAAAAGTACAGTCATTTTAATATTCATAATAAAGGCTCTCCTGTCCTGTCTCTTCCTTCGGACTACTGCTATATCGATCCTGGCAAAAGTCGATATTGGGTACGGCCACTTCTTACAACAAGCTGCACTCTAGTCGTACGATCATCTCGCGTGTTCCGGTCACGATGTCTTGTTTTCATCATACGACAGTAGCCTACAGTACCAGCTCAACCAGCGCAACCCAACGGACGAGGGAGGAGAGGGATGCTGCGCCTGTCGAAATGTGTCGCGCTCCGATTCAATATGTTACACAGATGTAGGCTACAATCTACTTGCTTATGGTGACCTTGTTATGAGTATTATTTTTGCAATAACATTGACTGACGCAGCGAGATGGTGCGGCAGTAAGGAATATATATGTATCCTGTTGTAGCCTCCCAGGACCGTTGTGCTATGCGTCGCTAATTTTTTTCTGCATACAGGCTATCCTTGATAGATTCGTCGTCTTTCGTCCTTCATACAACGTTGTCGTCGGCAGATAATGTTGAATTGAACTCAATTATTGGACGAATAGTATAAATGGTTTTGGAACATTCCTGGAAAACAATAATGTATGGATCGAATAACTTGTTTATAGATCTTATGAATTCCATATAGTAATTCTGTGGGACTCCGTTCAAAATTATCTAAAATAGCACGGTAAGCATGGATCATTTTCATAACATTTCCACATCTATTGAGTGTATTGTAGGCATGTAATCTATTGATAAATTGAATTATACTGGTATTAGGACTGTCAACATACCGTAACCTACCAAGCATGTTGCGTTGGTTTCTCCCATCTCTCTATTGGGTGATCAATGAACCTTTTACCGCATGACCTCAATGGTGAACTCATACACACGTTATCTTGCCTGACATCACCATCATCAATCAATGTGGGTTTTTATTTATCTTAGAATATATGGCGACCTCGGTGTTTCTCTTGTTGTAATGCTTAATGAAAATGTATGTCAGGTGGTATTCTAAACTGCATTATAAAGTAACATTAAATAATTAACCTACAGGGAAGTTCAATAAAGAAGGGGGAAAGATACTGCAAATGCATCATTACACACACACACGCACGCACACACACACACACACACACACACACACACACACACACATTTGTAATCCTTTTATTATTGTTCATCATTAGTAGCAGAAAAGTGACACTTATACACATGCAGGTATAATTAGGCCACAAGGCACTAAGTCGTATATATATAGCCAATATACCACGGCTAAGTGCTGTTCTTATGCACGACGCAACGTGGAGTGCCTGGATACAGCCCTTAGCCGTGGGATATTAGCCATATACCACAAACCCCCGAGGTGCCTTACTGCTATTATAAACAGGTTACCAACTTAATTAGAACAGTAAAAATAAATGGTTTGTCATACCTGTGGTATACAGTCTGATATACCACGGATGTCAGCCAATCAGCATTCAGGGCTCAAAACATCCATTATAAACCACGTTGCATCGTGCGTAAGAACAGACCTTAGCTGTGGTATATTGGCCATATACCACACCTCCTAGTGCCTTATTGCTTAATTAACACCCTCTGACCCCATTCTCTGTGCAGGGTGCAGGACAGGTGTGTCATCATGGAACCTACAGGCTCCACCTTGGACATGCAAATGAAGAGTGTTGAGAGGAGTACAGTGTTTCTCAGACAGGAACATCTCACCCTACTGCATGGCCTACACCTGGAGATCCTGTCCTTGCAGAAACGATGCACCGGTGAGTCTATACATCACAAACACACACACACAATTACATCATTTCCTGTCAGTGACTAATGTATGGTGTGGTATGTATTTAATCAGGCTTTGTGGCAAGCGATGTGGGACAGAATGCATTATAGAATTAATACACTATCTCTCTCTCTCACACACACACATCATACATAATCCATAGACAGATGTCATAACCCATATGAAGGAGGCTCAGCTCTGTCCACTTGACACGTCAGCAGCCAAGAACAGATCCAGAGAGCAAGAGAGAGAGAAGGGGTGGTCAGATCAAATTAGACTAGTGGAGTAGACTGTGACCCTCTTTACAACAGCAGTATTACTGCAAGCCATGCAGAGGGAGCCCTCACTGCAGAACAAGATGTAGCCAAGAAGGCCATGAAGCATCCCTATCGATGCATCTCTTCTCTGCCCTCGGCTCTCCTACTGTTGAGTTAAAGGGCATCACCACATGGTGTTATGGTTTGACTGACAGACTAGGCCTATACATAGCAAAGATGCTATAGCCATCAAATCTTAGATACAAACTCAATGTAGCCTACTGTACTAGTCTCTCAGCGCAATAGTTCCTTGGGACTATTAACTTTAACAGAGCAGGTTTACCTCAGTGAATCCTCTCCCCACTACAGCCAGAGTTTGTTTCCATGAAAGGGAACCACAGGTCAATACCTTCCTGTTCCTGGTAGTCAGAGGGTCTGATTCCTCCTCTCTGCTGTGGTTCATCTATTATCCTCCTCCTCTTTCTCTTTCGTCATCCCTTTCTCTTTCTTTCTTTCTTTCTTTCTTTCTTTCTTTCTTTCTTTCTTTCTTTCTTTCTTTCTTTCTTTCTTTCTTTCTTTCTTTTTCTTTCTTTCTTTCTTTCTTTCTGTCTGTCTGTCTGTCTGTCTGTCTGTCTGTCTGTCTGTCTGTCTCTCTCTCTCTCTCTCTCTGTGGAGGTTGGTGGGATTTGCTGAGCAAGCAAAGAAGGGTGATAGGTTAAAGGATTTACTGTGCTTATTTTGGGATGTAAACTGTCTATTCATGTGAGTGAGAGGGCATGGGCAGGGAAAGAAAATAAATACTGCACAGTATATTTTAGTCTTTGTCCTTGAGGGCAACCCAAGCATGGCGTCTGTCTGTGCTGACTGGAGAAGTGCTTAGAGTCCACCCAGATAAACAGAATCAGTTTAACTCAATGTGATTACTGTATGTCCAGTCTACACAAGGCCCTAATCATGTCTGTTTGAAATGTCTGCAATCAAGTTACTTGACAGACTATATGCAAACAAATATATTGGACATATTCAATAGCAACACTTTTTAAAAACTGTTTATTTTTCAATGACGGCCTAGGAGGCAGGGGCAGAACAACAGATTTGTACCTTGTCAGCTCGGGGATTCCTGCTTGCAACCTTTCAGCTCAGGGATTTGAACTTGCAACCTTTCAGTTACTGGCCCAACACTCTAACCACTAGGTTACCCTGCCGCTAGGCTACTTCAATAGCACTACAATTACAAGTAGAGATGAACATGGGTAACAGGGATCCCGGGACTGTCCCGAGAACACTGTTCACATTTCCTGAAAAAATGTAATGAAAGACATGAAAAATGACTCAATTTCAATGTTAGCACTAATGCAGGCCCTACACATGCGCAGTGTCAGATCAGCAAAAAACAAAACAGCAGATTATCCAAACAAATTGTCAATGAAGCCTTTAGTCCATCTAGCGCATTGACTTCACACAAAGTCGCCATAAATTCAAAGTGCATGCATAATTGACACTGCCGGACTGCACACGCAACCCGAATGCAGTTAAACCCTACAGGAAACCCCTACTATAAGCCTTTTGACTACAAAATAACGTGTGCCTCTTTTAGCTGTCATGGTGAATCTTCAGACAGTCACAAATTTGATAGGCTTATACACAATTCACTACATAGGCATCTCTGTCACAGACATGAAGTCTGTTAACAATTCGGGGAGGCATGAGGAAAATGTACTCTTCTCCTGTCCTAGAGCCTAGGCTATTTTCCTATCCAGTCCCAATCCTAGTGAAACCTAAAATCCTGATTCCTGTCTTGCATGAAAATCCCTAACTTTATTCTGTAATCCATAGGTTGCATTATCAAAGCACGTCTCTTGTCAAAATACCGCAATAACATTTCCCCTGCTTCTCTGCGCTGACTCATAGCCTAGCCGACTTGCTGCCCATATGAGTGCTGAGGAAATATTCTGTTGAAGAGTATTTTGCTCCACTCATACAGGAGTAATAAAGACCTAGTGCACAACAGTTTTGTATTTTTGGGGTGATTTATCAGGGGGTGTTGCAGCACCCGTACTTCCCGCGGCTATGATGGCACTTCCGATTTTTGCGTTATTTCCCTGAGACTCTCAGGTTAAATATGAATTATTCCTGGTATTGAAACTTTGTCGATTTTTGTGAAAATATGAATCCCTAGTTTCGATCAGTTTTAGCATTTAGTCTTTCAATGAGACACATCCCCGCATTCCTTTCTTTTATATTTTTATATTCCTATCTGTCTCCTAGACTTACTCATATTACTAATTTCTGTCTCACACATTACTCATTCATGTCTCTGTCTCACTGATGTCTCATTTCTTGTCTCTGTTTTCTCAGAGTTGACATCTGAGCTGAATGTGAAGCCTCCAGGCAAGAGTGAACTGGGTAAGTTCTGTGTCTCTCTTTCTTTCTTTCTTTCTCTCTCTCTCCCCCCCCTCTCTCTCCAAGCTTGGCTTTGTGACACTGACTGTTTGTCCTCTTTGGCTCATCACCCCAACTCCCCATCGCGCCCTCATGGCAGTAACCCTCACTTTACCCATCCCCCAATAGACATCCCTGTGATCGACCTCCCCAAACAATCTCTCCCTTCTCCCTCTCCCATAAAGACCATATTCCAAAACAATCATCATATAGGGGATTCACATTTTATGGCTTGATTTGCTGTTACCAGGAAAAACATATAGGAGGATGGGAATTGTGTAGATTGGCAGCAGAGTTCAAGTTCATGAATATGAACCATCAGACAAAGGGCTGTGCACCTTAATAGGTTGTTTGTTGAATTGGAATGTCTAGATACAAGATGGATATTATGCTAATATCTTAGCTTAGATAATTACAGAGACAGAGGGGATGGGAGGGAAGGGTGGTGGAGAGAAAGAAAGGAGGAGATGGGGGGGTCATGCCCATCTGCAGCCCATTAGAACTCATCAGGACCCCCTCTTTTTCCAGAGCAGGCCATCCCTTGCTCTATCACTCCGCCACAGCCCCCCCACTCCTCTATCCTCGCAAATTGATCCATCCATTTTTACTCCCCTCTCATGTTCCTCTGTGCCCTGGTGGAGGGATCCAATTACAGTCTGTTTGCTGAGACAGAGAGGTGGAGGGACAAGGGAGGATGGTACAGTTAGGGGGGCACAAGAAAGTGTTAGAGGGACAGTAAGAGAAAGAGAGAGATAGAGAAAGTGGTAAAGAGGGAGTGAGAAAGAGGGGAGAGAGAGAAAGAGAGAGATAGATAAAGTACTAAAGAGGGAGTGAGAGAAAGAGGGAGAGCGAGAGAGAAAGGGGGAGGGGAAAAGGATGGAGAAATGGAGATTAGATTACATAGCATTTTCTATATTTGGAGCATGACCTCACCACCCTGGTCTAGTGAGTGACAGTTAGACAGAGACCAGGGAGAACTACACCCAGGAGAGAGAGAGCTGGGGTTACCCAGAGAGAGGGGGAGGGGAGAGAGACATGAAGGGAGGGAGGGGAGAAACAGAGATGGAGAAAGAAAAATCTGTAAAATAGTGATTGGGATCGGGAGAAGAATTAAGATAGAGGGATGGAGAAAGAGGTATGGAATGAGAAAGACTGGTACAGAGAGAGGGATTAAGAGGGATGAGAGGAGAGAAGAACAAGAGAAAGAGAGGAGGGTGAGAAAGGAGATAGAGGAAGGAAGGGCTACTTATATGAATATCAGGTTCCTCCTATTCTAAACGTAATGCAGCAATCACAATATAGGCCTAACGAATATCTCTACTGATCATTTTACAAGGATTTCATATCAAAGTTTCAACTAATCACAGCACCTTTTGCTCCTCTTTTTGGGGGATTCTTCCTTCCCATCCGTCTTCTTTGACCTAATTCTTGGGTCAACCAGCGTACCAGAGGCTGTGGTGTAATTCCTCTCCGTTTGCACAGCTGTCTAAGCCCAAATCCACAGCTACAGTACAGCTACAGTTAGGTCTGACTTAGGCTTTTTTCCTACTAGAGGGATTTCAATGTGATGGAGAACCGTAGGTTTGACCAAAAACCCCTGCAAATGTTGTACAATGATTTTAAACTGGCGGTTAAAACTGGATGCAATGATGTTATCACTGCCAATTCCTGGTGTAATGATGACATCAGTGCAGCCAATTTTGTCCACTGGGAAATAAGTTATTATGTTACTAGATTGAATTAAATATCGGCCACCAACCCACCAAAACAATCACCTTCCTTCCCCTCCAATCACACCACCACTGCACGTGAGCAGTCTGCCAGTCTGCTATCTTCAATCTCTCTCTATAGTGGGTAAGTGGCAGCAGATGGCACATCCTGCCAGTGGCCATGCCGTGGTTGGTAGGGATTGGGTGGTGGCTACTGGCAGGGATTTCCTCAATGGCTCTGTAATCCTTTGCACATATGTGCTCAGTCTTCTGCCTTTGTCCAGGCAATCCCTAAACCCACATACCATTTCCTATCTGCCAGATTATCCACAAATGTGCATTGAGGGTAAATTGGTGATTGAAAGCAGCAAGCTCTGGTCACATTACTTCATTTCATATCCATTTGACTGACTGGATCATATCCAGGCTGTGTGTTATTTCTCTGTATGTGCTCTATGCTCTGTTCTCTGGTCCTATGTCCAGATGAACAGGGGGTTGGGGGATGGGGTTAGGAGTGCTATGTGTGGGTAATATGTCAGCATGGGTAATAGATGCCAAGTACACACTGCCCTTAATGTAAATCTGGCAGCTGCATTTGGGGCATGTTTTTCTGTCTGTATGTTAGTCATCTGTCTGTGAATCTCTGATGATTTGACTTGTGTGTGCTTATCTGTTTGTGTGTTTGTGTGTCTGTCCTCAGACCTGGCGGAGGAGGAAGAGCAGCTGGAGGCCCGCTGTCTGGAGGTCGAAGATCGCCTGGCCGAGCAGCAGTGCACCCTGGGAGAGCTGCGTAAAGAGCTGATTCACAAGGGGGCGCTGGTAGGCGCGCTGCGGGCTAACCTCAAGGACAAGGAGCGCCGCTTCCTGGACGAGCTGAAGAGCCGCAGCCACCGCTCCACGGTGCTCAACACAGAGCTGCAGAAGCAGACCGAGGCGGCAGCCTACCTCTCCTTCCAGCTGCACGCCGCCCGCCAAAAACTGCACCACCAGAGACTGCAGCAGAGGCAGCAGGCCCTCAGGGAGAACCGGGAGAATAGGGATCATCATGGGAAACCCCCTGGGCTCCAGTACAGCCAAGCAGCTGAGTGGGACACCGCCACCTTTTCTCCATTTTCTCCTCAGTCGCCCTCCGGTTTCTCCAATGCCTCCAACGCCAGCTCCGCCATAGCCTCCCCTGTGGTAAAGCCTAAACGCAGGGGCAGCAGGGCCACATCAGGGCACCAGCTCCGGGCGGAGAGGGCCAGGGAGTGTGTCCCCCAGGAGAAGGTGATGGGTCCCGCAGAGCCCACCGCCATGCCTGACCCAGCGCTGTTCCTCCACCCTCACCGCAGGCACCATAGGTCCAGGGCCAGGCATTCCCACTCCCCGGCCCACAGACAGCCTCCACTGGTGGGGGAAAGAGGGGAGGAGGAGGGGGGTGGAGAGGGGCCAATGGAGCCCCAGGATGGAGCTCCTCCTAGAATGGCAGCCACGGCCACAGCGCCACCTGCTGGCTGGTCAGATCAAGGCTGAATAGCTAGCCCCACTGTGACCATCCCTAGAAATGCATCATCATCACTAGCATCATCATTACTATCATCATAATAATTGTAATCATCATCCCTATGACCGTCTGATTTTATTAATACTGTAAATTGCCCATTGTCCTACACCTTGATGGAATTGATTCTGAAATGAATATAGCATTGTTGATTATAATCCTATTAACTCTAATGACTGGTATTTAGATGTATTGCTATAATGGACACTTTTTATAATTATACATTTTGACATGACCTAAATTAACTCAAACTTCCAGGTGTACGAACACCCAAAGGGGGTTGTTGTTACAAATCACTTCACGTCAATGTGTGGAATCATGTAGTTGAATGCATTTACACTGCGTCGCTCTATATAACGTTATTATGGGGCCTTATCCGAGTGTGGCGTCCTTTGTGGAGGTTAGTTTAACCTATGGCCTGTAGCCTTAGACCACAGCACCTACTGTGCAATTACCTTACCCTACTGTGTTGTTTTAGGGCCAACCATAAATCAACACTGGGTCGCCCTTGTAGAAAAAATGTGTCTGACCTCTGTTGCGCTGAGTCACAGTTGGGTAGCGTTTGAGCATCTGCATCTGTGTATGTCCTTGCTGTGAACACGATTGATCTTCAGATCTTCATTGTTGGCCTTCACTGGCAAAGGTCCCACAGGTCCAAGAGGGGTAGTCATGCCGTCCTATCCCACTGAATCTTTCTTTATTCCATTGGTCATACAATAGGTAGGCCTACAGCACACTATATATACAATAATTTAAAGTAACATTAGTTCACTGGCCTGACACAAAAATCTTAGTGGGTTTCAAATAAAATGTGCCTCTGAACTTAAAAAAAACGAAAAACATATTAGATCACAGGATTACAATCAATCAATCAAATGTATTCATAAAGCCCTTTTTACATCAGCCGATGTCACAAAGTGCTATACAGAAACCCAGCCTAAAACCCCAAACAGCAAGCAATGCAGATGTAGAAGCACGGTGGCTAGGAAAAACTTCCTAGAAAGGCAGAAAACCTAGGATGAAACCTGGAGAGGAATCTGGCTCTGAGAGGTGGCCAGTCCTCTTCTGGCTGTGCCGGGTGGAGATTATAACAGTACATGGCCAAGATGTTCAAACGTTCATATATACGTTCCTATATATGACCAGCAGGGTCAAATAATAATGATCACAGTGGTTGTAGAGGGTGCAACAGGTCAGCACCTCAGGATTAATAGCCGATCATTCAGAGTTAGAGACAGCAGGTGCCGTAGAGAGAGAGTCGAAAACAGCAGGGTAGCACGTTCATTGAACAGGTCAGGGTTCCATAGTCGCAGGCAGAACAGTTGAAAATGGAGCAGCAACACGACCAGGTGGACTGGGGACAGCAAGGAGTCATCAGGCGAGGTAGTCCTGAGGCATTGTCCTAGGGCTCAGGTTCTCTGAGAGAAGAGAAGAAAGAGAGAGAGAAAGAAAGAAAAGAGAGAGAAAGAAGAGAAAAAAGAGAGAGATAAAATTGAGAGAGCATCCTTGAATTCACACAGGACACCGGATAAGACAGGAGAAATACTCCAGATATAACTGACTGACCCTAGCCCCCCGACACAAACTATTGCAGCATAATTACTGGAGGCTGAGACAGGAGGGGTTGGGAGACACTGTGGCCCCGTCCCAGACAGGGCCAACCACAGCCCCAAAACCACTAGGGGGATATCTTCAAACATTGTTGAAGCTTTTGGATGAGTTAAACTGGAGTTCCTGGGTAAATAGGAATAGGTTGTAATCTAGCAGATGCTTTGCATAAACAGGACACTTTTGGGTGATAATATATTGGGACCAGTTTGGCCAGATGTTTCTCTCAGGTTTTGTGAGGTGTTTGTAATACCGTACACAGAGAAGAGTGTTTGATTCGATTTGAATTCTTTGTGTTTTTATGGCTGATTTGATTTCACTATTGATTTCACTATTACTAGTCAAGCAAAAAGGGTTGTTAGGGCATTCTGGCAGATTTGTCTCAAGTCTCAGAGAGCTGAGAGGAGAAAATGTTTCTTAAGTAAAAGGGTCATATTGGTTATATACACGGTAGATTCCAAGCTGTGGAGGCAGCATCTGTTGAAAGTCATTATTTGACACAATAGAAAAAGCCAATGACATTGAGTTGCACTTGGCGGACCCCAGTGGTGTAGAGACAGAATAGCACCCAAACAGATTAAGATGTGGGGTGTCAATGGATCTGAAGATTTAGCCTAATCTATTTGACTTTTTATGAGCTTTTAGTAGATGAAATTGGTGGATTTTACATTCAATGTCAGATTCTTACATTTTTAAACCGTTTATCTCGGTAGGTAATATATCATAACCCTTATATGAATGTACATATACACACACCTATATATACATATAGTCTGATTATAACTAAATATAACAGGGAGGACATTAAAAAAAGTTGTCATTTAGCAGACACTTACAGTAAGTAAGTGTATAGGTTTTCATACGGGTCCCCCGTGGGAATCAAACCCACAACCGTAGCGTTAGCAGCACCGTTCTATACCAACTGAACCACACAGGAAGAGTCATCTATGGATTATTAAATACATGTAGTAAAATGGAATACTGTAAAAGGTATTAGAAGGATATGTTTTATTACAATTGTTTAACTTAATATTTAAACTTATTTAACTGATTGTTTATTATATCACATAATGTTATAAAACTATTGTTATTTTCCGTATTTATCTGTCTATAAGGCATTTAGAGGAGGAATTGTCATGGAATGCCTTTGAATAAGTGAAGATGGGTTGAATTTAGTGCAGACATTTAACGTTGTAAAAAACAACAATGTAAGAAGAACCTGTCTCATTACTGAAAAGTAACCAACTGATAAATTGCAACGGTTACCGTTGCTGGCAACAATTGCTGTCAAGCCCCCTAAAAGATGTCCCATGTCCCATAGGAACAACGTTCTTTCCGTGTAAAAAAAATGCAAGGAGGTTCTGCCATGGTGCCCAGATTAATGGTCAATGTAATTTAACCCTTAGCCTGCAGGCAAGCAATTTGTCATGACTGTGCACTATTTCCTCAGCTCCTGAGAACACATTCCCTATTCAATATCAGATTTACAGTAACATGGCAATCCTCATTGAAAATGTTTTTATACAGCACATGTGATTCTTAGGGAACTAGAAGTTAGACTGTTAAGCTTTCGTGTAAAGCAAACATCCTTTGATGATGTACATGTGATATACCTGTGCTTATAGTGATGTAGGTACAGATGTGGTCTGTGGCTAGAGCCAGCCATGTCCAAAATACTCTACAACTAAGCAATAAGAACAGAGAAGACTGACACTTCAAATCTTACAAATTTTGGACATTGAAATGTGTAAGAGTGACACGCTGATACGATATTATATCACAGATAAATAACAAATAAAAACACTATCCCTTTATTCTTAATGAATCAAAATGCTAAACAGCTTTTAATATCCTGTTGAATCAGATTGTGGTGAAAGATGTCTTATGGTGACAATGATGAGCCAAAGAGGCCCAACACAGTTGTCTGGTGTTCTGTCTTAGAGTAGTCGCGCTGTGACTATGCTGCGTAACGTTACAGCACAGCCATGCACAATTACATAGAAAAAAACGAAACGTCCCTTGAGTGCCACGGATGTTGAATACAATTATATTTGAACTTACTCAGCCAATTGTGCGTGGGGTTGGTCATTCAGTTGATCAAAATTAGTGAACCAACTTCAAAACGCAGGTCTCTTGTGGGTGGCAATCAATATTCGTTTGCTCGAGACCAAAGGAATATGCGCGAGACGGAAGTACATGCACGAGATGAATGAATACTAACCGAAGTCTTGCAGGTGTTTACATGGATTTGCGAATGTGCCAGGTGATAGAAATTGCAACGGCAATTAAACGGCAAATAAAAGTTGGGTAAATAATACTTTCCTGTGGATGTTCTGAAGGACCAACCTCACAACAGGTAGAGTAAGTTCAAAAGTAATTTTATTGAAGATTCTGGCTTGTAAGGAAACTTTGTTTCAGACTATACCAATAATTCATATCAGTCTGATTTATTAGGCAAGCCTTAGTGTTGAGTTCTGTCAATGTTATCCTATTTCTGGATACCAGGGGAGGATGAATCACAAAAGCATTTGGTTGATTATTCATAGAAAACTCATATCTTCCCATCCTGCTCTCATTTCTTCCTTCTGATGCTTTGAGGAGGTGTCAAGGAGAACAGACACAAGGATTCAAGTAAAGACTTTTGAGATACTATATCACTTCTATCTGGTTTCCAATTCCACATTTCCTCAAATGTTTCTCTATACATTTACTCACTAGCATGAAGAAAATTAGGATGAGGGAGACATTTGAATACATTTCTCCTGCAGAGAATATCTTCCATTTTGATGAGCCATTTTTTGGTTGTTGTTGCCATTGACGCCCAGAGGTCAATCCCGACAAAGTCAGAGATCACTGAGGTAAATCCGCAACATTATTTCATACCAGTGGGTGTCACCATTACCTCATCGAGTCCGACTCATGTCCGCTACATGGGCATTTTAATAAGTATTTGGTTTTAATCTTGTTTGATATTTTTGGTCTTTTCAAGCAATAAAAAAGGCACCACTTCATACGTTCCCTCTGGCATACAACATAATGTATGCCGTGAGACACTCTGAAGGCGCCTCCTCTCAAGACCCGGAGGTGTGCTGTGTCACATGGTCCCTTGCTGAGCGCCCCCCAACCTCCGTCTCTACCGCACTACTGTGTTAGCTTACTGTAGAGCATAGAGCTGTACATGTTATTTGAATAAAAGTTAGGTTTGACTAAAGTTTGTCTATCGTGTGTTATATTTTTGAATGCGTTACCCTGGATTATACAGTTTGATGACGAACACCAGCTCTGAAATCTAGATACATAAACTCAGCAAAAAAAGAAACGTCCCTTTTTCAGGACCCTGTCTTTCAAAGATAATTCGTAAAAATCCAAATAACTTCACAGATCTTCATTGTAAAGGTTTTAAACACCGTTTCCCATGCTTGTTCAATAAACCATAAACAATTAATGAACATGCACCTGTGGAACGGTCATTAAGACACTAACAGCTTACAGACGTAGGCAATTAAGGTCACAGTTATGAAAACTTAGGACATTAAAGAGGCCTTTCTACTGACTCTGAGAAAAAATAAATTAAAAAAATGCTCAGGGTCCCTGCTCATCTGCGTGAACGTGCCTTAGGCATGCTGCAAGGAGGCATGAGGACTGCAGATGTGGCCAGGGCAATAAATTGCAATGTCCGTACTGTGAGACGCCTAGACAGGAACAAGGGATCAATTTGGAGGTGGAGGGTCCATCATGGTCTGGGGCAGTGTGTCACAGCATCATCGGACTGAGCTTGTTGTCATTGCAGGCAATCTCAACGCTGTGTATTACAGGGAAGACATCCTCCTCCCTCATGTGGTACCCTTCCTGCAGGCTCATCCTAACATGACCCTCCAGCATGACAATGCCACCAACCATACTGATCGTTCTGTGCGTGATTTCCTGCAAGACAGGAATGTCAGTGTTCTGCCATGGCCAGCGAAGAGCCTGGATCTCAATCCCATTGAGCACGTCTGGGACCTATTGGATCAGAGGGTGAGGGCTAGGGCCATTCCCCCCCAGAAATGTCAGAGAACTTGCAGGTGCCTTGGTGGAAGAATGGGGTAACATCTCACAGCAAGAACTGGCAAATCTGGTGCAGTCCATGAGGAGGAAATGCACTGCAGTACTTAATGCTTTTTGATTTTGACCCCCACTTTGTTCAGGGACACATTATTGCATTTCTGTTAGTCACATGTCTGTGGAACTTGTTCAGTTTGTTTCAGTTGTTGAAACATGTGTAGATATTTGTTTGAACAAGTTTTCTGAAAGTAAACGCTGTTGACAGTGACAGGACATGTATTTCTTTGCTGAGTTTACATATACATACTTAAAATATACACATCCCTTGACTTTTTCCAAATTTTCCTGTGTTCCTGCCTGCATTAAAATTGATTAAATTGGGGCCTCCTAATGCACTGCATTGCAGTGGTAGAGGCGTCACTACAGACCCGGGTTTGATCCTGGGCTGTATCACAACCGGCCGTCCCATAGTGCGGCGCACAATTGGTCCAGCGTTGTCCGGGTTAGGGGAGGGTTTGGCCGGGCGTTCTAGCAACTAATTCTGATGGGCCGGTAGCCTGCAGGCTGACCTCTGTCATCAGTTGAACGGTGTTTCCTCCGACACATTGGTGCTTCCAGGTTAAGCGGGCCGGTGTTAAGTGCGATTTGGCGGGTCATGTTTTGGAGGACGCATGACTCAACCTTTGCTTCCCGAGCCCGTTGGAGGGTTGCAGCGATGAGACAAGATCAAAAAAGGTAAAAAATGTGTTTTATTAAATTGAGATGGTGTGTGATACCCCATAATGTCAAAGTGGAATTATGTTTCAAATAAATGTTTACAAATTCATCAGAAATGAAAAGCTGAAATGACTTGAGTCCATAAGTATTCAACCCCTTTGTTATGGCAAGCCTAAATAGGTTCAGGATTAAAAACATGCTTAACAAGTCACATAATATGTTGCATGGACTCACTCCAATAATAGTGTTTAACATTATTTTTGAATGACGGACTCATCTCTGTACCCCACACATACAATTATCTGTAAGATCCCTCAGTCGAGCAGTGAATTTCAAACACAGATTCAACCATAATGATCAGGGAGATTTTCCAATGCCTCACAAAGAAGGACACCTATTGGTAGATGGGTGTAGATAAAAAAGCACATTGACATTGAATATCAAAAACATGCTTTGCAAACAACAGATGTAGACTAACAGTGAAATGCTTCATTACGGGCCCTTCCCAACAATACAAAATACAAAAATATATACACTACCGTTCAAAAGTTTGGGGTCACTTAGAAATGTTCTTATTATCCATGAAAACATACATGAAATGAGTTGCAAAATGAATAGGAAATATAGTCAAGACGATGACAAGGTTATAAATAATGATTTTTAATTGAAATAATAACTGTGTCCTTTGTCCTTCTAGTTGTTATTTCGTTGAGGTAATCTGAAGAGATTTCACCCCATGCTTCCTGAAGCACCTCCCACAAGTTGGATTGGCTTGATGGGCACTTCTTACATACCCTACGGTCAAGCTGTTCCCACAACAGCTCAATATGGTTGAGACCCGGTGACTGTGCTGGCCACTCCATTATAGACAGAATACCAGCTGACTGCTTCTTCCTTAAATAGTTATTGCATAGTTTGGAGCTGTGCTTTGGGTCATTGTCCTGTTCTATGAGGAAATTTGCTCCAATTAAGCACCGTCCACAGGGTATGGCATGGCGTTGCAAAATGGAGTGATAGCCTTCCTTCTTCAAGATCTCTTTTACCCTGTACAAATCTCCCACTTTACCACCACCAAAGCACCCCCAGACCTCCACATTGCCTTCACCATGCTTGACAGATGATGTCAAGCACTCCTCCAGCATCTTTTCATTTTTTCTGTATCTCACAAATTTTCTTTGTGATTTTCTTTGTGACACCTCAAACTTAGATTCGTCTCTTCATAACACTTTTTTCCAATATTTAGAGGCTGAGCCCAGTGAGAGGGAGAGACCTTACTGTGAGCACCTGCACCCGGGTGAGGTAGAGCAGTGCCAGCGGTGGCAAACTCACCCACACTGCGGCTGGATGAGAGGAACGTGAACGCTGGCAGCCAAAACAGGATGGGGGCGGGGGGTGAGTACCAGAGAAACAGGGTGAAAAAAATAAGAGAAAGAAATATAAACCAAAAAGGGGGGAAAAGTGTGAAAGTCACCCAAAAGCAAAAGCAAAATCATAACAGAGCGAATGGAGTCAGTGTGAAAGCAGAAGCAAGGCAGTGTGGTGGTCAGTGTGAATGAGAGAAGGAGGAGCCTTTGAGAGAAAGGGGTGCATCTCCATAGTCTAAAGTGGTTTCCTCTCCTTGTCTCCTCTGCACAGATCTGAAAACATATAGGATAGGTGAAAGATCAGTGTGGATGATGGAATGGAGACAAGGAGAGGACGCCACTGTAGAGTGCTGCGATGCACCCAGAGAGCAGTGCTTTCCCATCCACCACTGTGTAGAAGTCACGAAGTCATCTGCAGACAACGTCCAGCAGAGGGCGGTGTGGTACATTCAAAACTAATTCCCTTGGGGGAAACTAGCCATTGAGTGAGTGTGTGTTCCTTGAGCAACCAGCTTGCAAATACAGTTCCAATATTTCTCTGTCCAGTGTCTGTGTTCTTCTGCCCATCTTATTATTTTATTTTTATTGGCCAGTCTGAGATATGGCTTTTTCTTTGCAACTCTACCTAGAAGGCCAGCATCCCGGAGTCAACAGGCGTCTGTTTCTCAAACTAGACACTCTAATGTACTTGTCCTCTTCCTCAGTTGTGCACCGGGGCCTCCCACTCCTCTTTCTATTCTGGTTAGAGCCAGTTTGCTCTTTTCTGTGAAGGGAGCAGTACCCAGCGTTGTACGAGATCTTCAGTTTCTTGGCATTTTTTCGCATGGAATAGCCTTCATTTCTCAGAACAAGAATAGACTGACGAGTTTCAGAAGAAAGTTCTTCGTTTCTGGCCATTTTGAGCCTGTAATCGAATCCACAAATGCTGATGCTCCAGATACTCAACTAGTCTAAAGAAGGACAGTTTTATTGCTTCTTTAATCTGGACAACAGTTGTCAGCTGTGCTAACATGATTGCAAAAGGGTTTTCTAATGATCAATTTGCCTTTTAAAATGATAAACTTTGATTGGCTAATATTGGAACACAGGAATGATGGTTGCTGATAATGTGCCTCTGTACGCCTATGTAGATATTCCATAAAAATCAGCCGTTTCCAGCTACAATAGTCATTTACAACATTAACAATGTCTACACTGTATTTCTGATCAATTTGATGTGATTTTAATGGACAAAAATATGTGCTTTTCTTTCAAAAACAAGGAAATTTTTAAGTGACCCCAAACTTTTGAACAGTGTACATTTAGAATAATAATAGAAGAAGAAAATAGTAACACGAGGAGAAAATACACAATGAGCAATGATAGCTTGGCTAAATACATGGGATACCAGTACTGAGTCGATGTGCAGGGATACAAGGAAATGTAGGTACATATGTACATATAGGTAGGGGTAAAATGACTAGGCAACAGGATAGATAATTCACAGTAGCAGCAGCATATGTGGCGAATGTGTAAGTGTGTGTGATGAATGTGTGCCTGTGTGTTATGTGTGAATGAGTGTGTGTTGGAGTGTCAGTGTAAGTACAGTACCAGTCAAAAGTTTGGACACACCTACTCATTCAAGGGTTTTTCTTTATTTTTACTATTTTCTACATTGTAGAATATTAGAGAAGAAATCAAAACTATGAAATAACACATTAAATCATCTAGTAACCAAAAAAGGGTTAAACAAATCAAAATATATTTTAGATTCTTCAAAGTAGCCACCCTTGATGACAGCTTTGCACACTCTTGGCATTCTCTCAACCAGCTCCATGAGCTAGTCACCTGGAATGCATTTAAATTAAAAGGTGTGCCTTGTTAAAAGTTAATTTGTGGAATATCCTTATCCTCTTTCCTTCTTAATGAGTTTGAATGTGTGGGTAGAATCCAGTGTGTGTACATAGATTCAAAATGAGTTAGTACAAAAAGGGTAAATGCAGATAGTCCGGGTAGCTATTTTGTTAACTATTTAGCAGTCTTATGGCTTGGGGGTAGAAGCTGTTCAGGAGCCTTTTGGTCCCAGACGCTCCGGTACCGCTTGCCATGCGGTAGCAGAGAGAACCGTCTATGACTTGGGTGGCTGGAGTCTTTGAGAATTTTTAGGGCCTTCCCTATGACCCATCCTTGTATAGAGGTCCTGGATAGCAGGGAGTTCGGCCCCAGTGATGTTCAGGTCCGTAGGCACTACTCTCTGTGTTCAAGCAGTTGTCATGCCAAGCGGTGATGCAGCCAGTCAAGATGCTCTCAATGGTGCAGCTGTAGAACTTTTCTGAGGATCTGAGGGCCCATGCCAAATCTTTTCAGAGGGGGAAGAGGCTTTGTCGTGCCCTCTTTACGAATGTGTTGGGGTGTTTGGACCATGATAGGTCCATATTGATGTGGACACAGAGGAACTTGAAGCTCTCGACCAGCTCCATTACAACCCGTCAATGTTAATGGGAAGTGTTCGGCCTTCCGTTTGATGTTGTTCCCGATAAGCTCCTTTGTCTTTCCCATATTGAGGGAAGAGGTTGTTGTCCTGGCACCACAATGACAGGTCTCTGACCTCCTCCTTTTGAGCATGGTGAAGTTATTAATTACACTTTGTATGGTGTATCAATACACCCAGTCACTACAAATATACAAGTGTTCTTCCTAACTCAGTTGCTAGAGAGGAAGGAAACCACTCAGGGATTTCACCATGAGGCCAATGGGGATTTTAAAACAGTTACAAAGTTACATGGTTGTGATAAGAGAAAACTGAAGATGGATCAACAACATTGTACTTGCTCCACAAAACTAGCATAAATTACAGAGTGAAAAAAAGGAAGCCTGTACAGAATAAAAAATATTCCAAAACATGCATTGTGTTTGCAATAAGGCACTAAAGTAATACTGCAAAGAAATTTGGCAAAGAAATTATCATTTTGTCCAGATTACAAAGCTTTATGTTTGGGGCAAATCCAACACAACACATCACTCAGTACCACTCTTCATATTTCAAGCATGGTGGTGGCTGCATCACGTTATGTACATGCTTTTTAAAAATAAAAACAAACAATAGCGCTAAGCACAAGCTAAATCCTGGGTTAAAACTTGGTTAATTCTGCTTTCCAACAGACACTGGGTGGCAAATTCACCTTTCAGCAAGACAAATATACACTGGAGTTGCTTATCAAGACGACATTGAATGTTCCTGAGTCGCCTAGATAGTTTTTACTTAAATCGGCATGAAAATCTTTGGCAACACTTGAAAATGGCTGTCTACCAATGATCAACAACTAACTTGGCAGAGCTTGAAGAATGTTTTTAATAATAATGGGCGAATATTGTACAATCCAGGTGTGCAAAGCTCTTAGAGACTTACCCAGCTGTAATTGCTGCTAAAGGTGATTCTAGCATGTATTGACTCAGGGGGTTGAATACTTCTAATAGACACTCATATATCGAATAAAGATATATGAGTGTTTTATTTCTGGTCCCATGTTTCATGAGCTGAAATAAAAGATCACAGAAAGGAATATTTCTGTCTCTAATAAAGGCCTTTTGTGGGGAAAAACTCATTCTGATTGGCTGGGCTCCCCAGTGGCTTCGCCCCTGCCCAGTCATGTGAAATCGGGCCTAATGATTAGGTCCTATTGAAGTTATTTCAATTGACTGATTTCCTTATATGAACTGTAAACTCAGCAAAATCTTTGAAATTGTTGCATGTTGCGTTTATATTTGTGTTCAGTATACATACATACATGTTTATATTGAACCAATAAGGCCAAGGTGGTGTGGTATATGGCCAGTATATACCAAGGCTAAGGGCTGTACTTACGCAATGCGGAGTGCCTGGACACAGCCCTTAGCCGTGGTATATTGGCCATATATCACAAACCCGAGGTGCTTTATTGCTATTTTAAACTGGTTACCAACGTAATTAGAGCAGTAAAAATGTTTGTCAAACCCATGGTATACGGTCTGATATACCATGGCTGTCAGCCAATCAGCATTCATGGCTCGAACCACCCAATTTATAAACATCAACAACAACATCATCGGAAGTGTAGGCCAATATGGGTAAAGGTCAACCTATTCAGTCCTATATCCCTGGTTCATCAGCTTTGATATTGAGTGCAGTAGTTTTTCACACCCCTATAGCCATAATAACCAAAGAATGATGTTATATAAAAATTCTACATTTCGTAATACCAGTATGCCATATGGGCACAAATTACATGTCCAAAATAAATTCCAAGTTATAATTTTGTGATCCTAGATACAACTGTTCATAAAAAAAAGTTAAAGAAGTTATTTGGCACACTGCGCTTCCCGTAGCCAGACGTTTTGGACAAATATTTTTTATAATTATACCAAGATAGACCACAGAACAAGAAAGGAGGTGGGCAGAGCCAAGCATTCTAGTATACATCTGCATATTTCCGTTAGGGAACAACTACTCTGTGTGTGCGTGTGCAATAACTCAATTTACCTTTGCACTCCTTCTAAAAAGTATTTGTTTACACATTTTGCAAAGGATACATTTCACAAAACATAGTCCATACTGTTCATAGCATATTCTAGTTTTGGGAACAGAAAACTGTATTGAGATCCAATGTATAATTGATGAGAAATATTTGCTAAATGTGGGCCAAAATCCATCTCTTTACATCTTCTCCCACTGCCCACCAGTAGGCTTCCTCTCACTACCATATTTGGTAGTGAGTAAAAACGCAAACCGGATGCTTCACATTTATACATCCAGTGAAATATCTGTCTCATTCTTCTATCTGTGTTTTGGGGGGGAAGAACGCAAAGAGGTCAGGGGGAGGGGGAGGAGGAGGAGAAACCACGTGTGATTGCCATGTTCAGCGTTGACTGTCCTTCTTCTGTAGACTTGTTTTTGTAAGATCGTACCCTCTGCATGTAGCTGGCTAGCCCGTTAGCTAAATAAGGAGCATTTAACAGATTCACATAGCAATTTTGAACAACGGATTTTTGTTGCCACCTTTGACTAACTAGCTGCCAAATAATGGTGAGCAAGACTGATGACATCCCGGCGTCAGTACCCAACTGTAATGTTAACACCGTTGATCTTGTAGAAGAGACGCCAGACCGCAAAGAGACTACCAAGGCAACACACAGGGACCCTTGTGGTAAGCAACTAGCTAACGTTACGTATTTATCAAGTTTGATAGGCTATCCTGCGAAATGTTAAAGCGGTATCGGAATGCTGGGTAACTAACGTTAACTAGCCTAGCAGCGGCATCGGTTGTAAGTTATGAAAGTGTGCAAGTAATGTTAGCAAGCTAACTGCACAGATGCAGAGTTCATTCAAAGTAACTTAGTCATCTCATCTGTCACTGAGTTGATTAGTCTGCTAACTAGCTGGAAATGCAGCAATGGGCCTCAGCATTCAAAACAGTTTTCTATAACCAAGATGAGTCAATTCTCAATTAAACGATGACAGCTAGCTACACCAGCCATTTTTAGGCTTGTTTGAGCTGTTGAACTAGCTACCGTTAGTAGTTGTGTTGGCTAAACTAACGTTAGCATGTCGCTAAGTGGTTAGCTCTGGCTATATCACGAGGGTTTGGCTAACAATCAAATAACTTAAGTATTTAGATAATGAGAACATTGTTGACAGGTGAGCTGTTCGGCTACCAAGTTAGCTCATTAGCTGTATGTCAAACAAAGACACAACCGTTGTTGTGTGGCTGACTTGATGTAGCTAGTTAAAGTTAGCTAGCTTAGAAATAGTTAACTAGCCAGGCTTGGCTAGCTAGTAGCAACGCAGCCAGCGGCAATGCTGGCTTGTTGTAGAAAAATGGTTGATATAAATGTGATTCTAGAAATAGTCGTAAATGTATCCAGTATCTTAACAGTGTCGTGCGAGCACATGGGACCACAGCTGTTATGTACCTGCCTGAAAGAACGAATGGACTGAAGGTCACCTTCAGTGGAACTGCACATTAAGAGAACAGAGAGGTTCTAATCGATGTGAAGTAATTTCACACGCCGTTTTCTATTAATAGAAACGTATTTGTTTGACATTGTCCATCAAATGCATGCTATTGTTGTGACCTGGTAATATCGAAGTGACCAGATCACCAATGTCTCCGTTAGTTGGCGTGATACCTCTCCGGCCTCCCTCCCGTTCAGAACCAGAGGTTGGCTGTTCCTCGACCGGGAAGCGGAAGCTGGCCCTTTGAGAATAGTAATGGTGCATGCACCGTGAGAGAAGGTTGTACTTGAGACATTCTGAGTCATATAGTTGGTAAGTGTCGTTTAAACAAACCGATAATCATTGTTCGCCACCCGATCGCATCATTTAAAGTATTGAATGGTCGAGACCAGAGGTCGACCGATTATGATTTTTCAACGCCTATACCGATTATTGGAGGACCAAAAAAATGCAGATACATGTATTTGTAATAATGACAATTACAACAATACTGAATGAACACTTATTTTAACTTAATACATCAATAAAATCAATTTAGCCTCAAATAAATAATGAAACATGTATTTGTAATAATGACAATTACAACAATACTGAATTAACACTTATTTTAACTTAATACATCAATAAAATCAATTTAGCCTCAAATAAATAATGAAACATGTATTTGTAATAATGACAATTACAACAATACTGAATGAACACTTATTTTAACTTAATATAATACATAAATAAAATCAATTTAGCCTCAAATAAATAATGAAACATGTTCAATTTGGTTTAAATATGGCAAAAACAAAGTGTTGGAGAAGAAAGTAAAAGTGCAATATTTGCCATGTAAGAAAGCTAACGTTTAAGTTCCTTGCTCAGAACATGAGAACATATGAAAGCTGGTGGTTCCTTTTAACATGAGTCTTCAATATTCCCAGGTAAGAAGTTTTAGGTTGTAGTTATTATCGGACTATTTCTCTCTATACCATTTGTATTTCATTAACCTTTGACTATTGGACGTTCTTATAGGCACTTTAGTATTGCCAGTATAACAGTATAGCTTCTGTCCCTCTCCTCGCTCCTCCCTGGGCTCGAACCAGGAACACAACGACAACAGCCTCCCTCGAAGGAGCGTTACCCATGCAGAGCAAGGGGAACAACTACTCCAAGTCTCAGAGCGAGTGACGTTTGAAACGCTATTAGCGCGTGCCCCGCTAACTAGCTAGCCATTTCACATCGGTTACGCGAGCCTAATCTCAGGAGTTGATAGACTTGAAGTCATAAACAGCGCAATGCTTGACACACAACGAAGAGCTGCTGGCAAAACGCACGAAAGTGCTGTTTGAATGAATGCTTACGAGCCTGCTGCTGCCTACCACTGCTCAGACTGCTCTATCAAATCATAGACTTAGTTATAATATAACACACAGAAATATGAGCCTTCGGTCATTAATATGGTCGAATCCGGAAACTATCATCTCGAAAACAAGACGTTTATTCTTTCAGTGAAATACAGAACCATTCCGTATTTTATCTAAGGGGTGGCATCCATTAGTCTAAATATTCCTGTTATATTGCACAACCTTCAATGTTATGTCATAATTACGTACAATTCTGGCAAATTAGGTGGCCCAAACTGTTGCATATACCCTGACTCTGCTTGCAATGAACGCAAGAGAAGTGACACAATTTCACCTGGTTAATATTGCCTGCTAACCTGGATTTCTTTTAGCTAAATATGCAGGTTTAAAAAATATATACTTCTGTGTATTGATTTTGACAAAGGCATTGATGTTCATGGTTAGGTACACATTGGAGCAACGATACTATAATAATATCATCAACCATGTGTAGTTAACTAGTGATTATGATTGACTGATTGTTTTTTTTATAGGATAAGTTTAATGCTAGCTAGCAACTTACCTTACCTCTACTGCAGTGCAATGAGAGGCAGGTGGTTGAGAGGCAGTGCAATGAGAGGCAGTGCAATGAGAGGCAGTGCAATGAGAGGCAGTGCAATGAGAGGCAGTGCAATGAGAGGCAGTGCAATGAGAGGCAGTGCAATGAGAGGCAGGTGGTTGAGAGGCAGTGCAATGAGAGGCAGGTGGTTGAGAGGCAGTGCAATGAGAGGCAGTGCAAATAGAGCGTTGGACTAGTTTTAATTTTTTTTTTATTGAACCTTTTATTTAACCAGGCAAGTAAGTTAAGAACAAATTCTTATTTTCAATGACGGCCTAGGAACAGTGGGTTAACTGCCTGTTCAGGGGCAGAATGACAGAATTGTACCTTGTCAGCTTGGGGGTTTGAACTTGCAACATTCCAGTTACTAGTCCAACGCTCTAACCACTAGGCTACCCTGCCGCCCCCAACTGTAAGGTTGCAAGTTTGAATCCCACGAGCTGACAAGGTGAAAATCTGTTGTTCTGCCCCTGAACGAGGCAGTTAACCCACCCTTCCTAGGCTGTCATTGAAAATAAGAATGTGTTCTTCACTGACTTGCCTACTTAAATAAAGGTGTTAAAAATACCTATTTTCGATTGTTATGAAAACTTGAAATCGGCCCTAATTAATCGGCCATTCAGATTCATTGGTCGACCTCTAGTCGAGACAGTCACATGACGTACTACTGGTATAGGTTTGGTGAATGTATGGCCACTGTTGAAATTACACAACCTTATGCAGCTTTCATGACAATGCCACAGCTTTCAGTGTCACATTTGACAGGACCTTGAGTTGCATGCATAGACGCCTGTGTTGGCACGACTATAACTTTACACACACTATAGTTAGTTCAGTTGTCAAACTTAGATAGGTCTCATTATTGTCACAATTATTGAGCGACCACTGTACTTGCGTCAGTAGAGATTTTCATTGATAGTAGGGACTCATTTTGTCACAGCCAATGACTGACATGTGTATTAACATAATTTGTATCAGAATACAAGTCTTTATTCCAGGTATTTGTAGGTATGTTATGTTTAATCAATAATTTGCATTTGTTAATGCAGATAATTATTTTGAGACATAAACAACACTTATGTACCAATCAGTATTTGTTGGATGATGAAGCATCTTTTTAATTGGCTAGCCTACACCTAGACTAGAGCCTTGTATGTGCAGCACATCTGCTATCATGCTTTCTTCAAGTGAATATAAGTTCATATTGATGGACAAAGTGTTTGTTCATCATAGAGCTTTTGTCTGTTGGCAACGTTTGTCAGCTATTGACAAGACTCATTCACAACTCCATAGGTAAGAAATTATCATTACCAACAACATCATCATTTACCCCTAAACCACTTTCCTATTCTTATCAACACTTCAAGATACTATCACCTCCTTGATCAGCTTTCTAATGCAACTCACCTCTCATTTAATAGAAGCCTGCTGGACTGGATAAATGCCTTAGGCCTAATTTAGAGCCTGTTGGCTAACTACCAAGACACTGAGCTGTGTATCCTGCAGTACTTACAGTATTGTGACAGACAGCACATGGCAGACTGATGGGGGTTGAGGGGGTATGTTAGTGATTGTAACCAAAGAGGCTTAAATGCTCCTCAAGTGTCAAGAGGTGATCTTTATAGTCTTCATGTCACTGTCCAGACTCTCCACACCCTCCCTTCTAGCCCCATGTCATCTCTTGTAAAGTTCTACTAACCTCAGGCCTTCGTAATCACAACACAGAGAGGTATACTACAAAGCAGGATCAAATGAGTTAGCCAGCTAACTTTGATAAGCAACCCAAAATGACTGATTTGCTTGTTCATGAAAAAAAATATTTTTTGGACCATGCCCATTTCAAGATCTTTCTCAAAAATATAAAGTTATATCAGAATATTTAGGAAGGTTAGCTGGCTAAATCTTTGATCCTGCTTTGTAGTACACCCCTCAGGTCTGAGGTCATATATAACAACCCATTCTAAAACACATCAACATGCTTCAGACAGAGGAGCCATTTGACTGGTTATGAGAACTCCCTGCAAAGATGTATGAATGACTCTTCAGGAAAGCTTTCACTCCCTGATCTCTATCAATGTATCAAAATAAGGTTTGCCATCTTGTGGTGTAATAAATCTATCTGTGTTGGGCTTTGTAAAAAATAAATACAAATAAAGCCCTTGCTCTTGCCCTTGCCCTTGTTCCCCCCCAATGTTCTCTGTTCGATTTCTTGTTGCCCTGAGCCCATGGTCTGTAGGTCCGCCATGTCAAGTGGATGGTGAATTAATTAATCTTTAGTCAAAGCAAGAAACGCGGTCAGTCTGTGGTAAACCTTGATCAGAGATAATAACAGCTTACAGCAGACAGGGCAGCAGACAGGGCAGCAGACAGGGCAGCAGACAGGGCAGCAGACAGGGCAGCAGACAGGGCAGCAGACAGGGCAGCAGACAGGGCAGCAGACAGGGCAGCAGACAGGGCAGCAGACAGGGCAGCAGACAGGGCAGCTTGGAGACTAGTGGTTTGCTCTCTGGATTAGTTGGCTTAGTGGTCTTTCGCAATTTTGATTGAACAAGAACGTTAGTAGTGATCAAGACATTCACACCTCGAGGAAATTATTAAATGATTGTTGATCTCTTGTAGCTCCTTTCTATTATTTGTTGATCCCTTGTAGCCCTCTCCTTTCTGTTTTTTGTTGATCCCTTGTAGCTCACTCCTTTCTGTTATTTGTTGATCTCTTGTAGCCCTCTCCTTTCTGTTATTTGTTGATCTCTTGTAGCCCTCTCCTTTCTGTTATTTGTTGATCTCTTGTAGCTCACTCCTTTCTGTTATTTGTTGATCTCTTGTAGCCCACTCCTTTCTGTTATTTGTTGATCTCTTGTAGCCCTCTCCTTTCTGTTATTTGTTGATCTCTTGTAGCCCTCTCCTTTCTGTTATTTGTTGATCTCTTGTAGCCCTCTCCTTTCTGTTATTTGTTGATCTCTTGTAGCTCACTCCTTTCTATTATTTGTTGATCTCTTGTAGCCCTCTCCTTTCTATTATTTGTTGATCTCTTGTAGCTCACTCCTTTCTGTTATTTGTTGATCTCTTGTATCCCTCTCCTTTCTGTTATTTGCCTGATTCATCTCCTTAGTCTTCCTTTCCATGCTATCAGGGACCTAACTCTGTGTTTTTGTCCAACTGGGTTAACTGAATGCTGGTCAGACTGGAGGTCTTCTGCAGAGAATAATGCCAGTATGGCAGTTTGCAGATTTTGATTTCCCTTCCTTTCATATCTTCATGCCCTAATAGACTGCAGCTCTGAAGGGTTTGGCTCTTTGGCAAAAGGTTGTAGTGATAATGGTAATTTGTTGCTGCCCTCTTCATATGTGAATTGTGACCAACAACATGAATCTCTCCTGTCTACACTACACACAGTGACATGAAGGCTCAACCTCAACAAGTTTAGTTTGGCTAAAAGTTGAGTTATGCAGAAGGTTGTGTAATATTGGACCCCATTCCCTATCACCTCACCCCCTCGTGCTCTGTTCTGCTGCTGTAGGGCCAAGTGGGTCTGTTTTGCAATTATTAGGCTACATGATTGCTTCAGCTTTCATAATGCTGTATAGCACTTCGTACTCTTGGTACTGGCTCTTTTGTACTCTTGCCTTCTCAGTGCAGATTGGATATCATTGGCAGCCAGCATTAATATACACTATTATTTGCAGGCATTTCCACTACCCTCTCAATTTTACTTGAGAAACTGAAACTGTTTACGTTTTCATTAAATTACAAGTTACAAAAACAGTCAAGCTGAGCTAAAAACTGAATCTTGAATAAAGCGAAGGGCCGTGTATGACCGAAAGGATTCCCACTGTGTGTTTGTGACCACTCTAAGAAAATGCAATAGCTGGGCCATTGATGGAAGAATGAATGGAGTGATGAAGAGTGACTTGGATCAGGCCTGAAGTAGGACACCCAAGGGGAGAGACAGAGTAACTGATGTAACCTTATCAAATCTGTCTGCTTCTACAACAAGGCAGGAGGAGCAGTCACTGGAGACACAGGTCACTGAACCTGTTCCTAAAAAAAAAGGTGATCCCTTCCTTCACCTCCCTTCTGACCTACAGAAACATTATCCCTTGGCTCCTATTGTATGTTCAAGTCTATTCTCCTTGCTCTTTTTTAGAAGTCTGTCTTCTCTCGTAGCGTTGACCAGTTATTGGCCAAGGCTGTTGTGTTTGGTTTTCAGAGCATGACAAGTCTCTTTCTTTCTCGCTCCCTCATTCCCTCCCCCTCTCTATTTCTATCCCCCTCTCTATTTCTATCCCCCTCTCTATTTCTATCCCCCTCTCTATTTCTATCCCCCTCTATTTTTTTTTTTCAAAATTTCTCTTGCCTGCTCTCTCTTTTACTGTAGATTTCCCCTACCGCCACACCAGCTGTTTACCCTCCCCCAACCACCCCCTCTACATGTTATCCCTGACACTGCGTTACCCTTGACGTTGAACAAGGGCGCGCTGGTTGCAGTTGTCTGGGAGAGAAAACAGCCCTTCCACAGGCCCCACTAGCTGATATTTATGTATGTAGCCTTTCCTCTTGGCAACCCAACCCACACCATTCAAATGAGTTTGACAATATTATTTTGGCTACTTTTTTATGATAGAAAAAAATGTTTAACAGCACCTTCTTGCCCTTTACTGTTGTCTGTGCCCAATAATGTTTGTACCATGTTGTCCTGCTGCCATGTGGTGTTGCTACCATGTTGTGTTGCTGCCTTGCTATGTTGTTGTCTTAGGTCTCTCTTTATGTAGTGTTGCGTTCTCTCTTGTTGTGATTTGTTTTTTTGTCCTATATTTGAACTTTTTAATTTTTAATCCCAGCCCCCGTCCCCGCAGGAGGCCTTTTGGTAGGCCGTTGTTGTAAATAAGAATTTGTCATTAACTGACTTGCCTAGTTAAATATAAAAATAAAGCTGTGGTAAATAGGAAACACCACTGCTACAGCTAGAGGGGGTTTCCACAGTTACAAGGCCTTGTGCCAGTGAGGCCCCTAAGGAGGTTGAGATGGAGAGTAGATGGATACATACACAAGGATGAGGGGAGGAGTTGTGTGGTTGGCTCTATTTTCCTTTCACACTTTATAGTAAAGTTCCTTGTTGTGGACCTTGGGAGTCTGGTGCCCTATGTGGAGAAGGCCAAAGGCACCAGGCAAACCACTAGCTTTTGTGTTCTGTACAATAATCTGAGTGATGGTTGAGAGAAGCAGACTATGGTAACCTGTATCCCTCTGCCCCACAAAGCTGGAGATCTTGTTTTCTGTGCTAATTGGATCCTATTGTTCTCCTTGGATCCTATAAGTCGCCAACTTGGCACTGTAGACAATGCCCTTCCGGAGTAATCTAATCTGGCAACATGCACTACTTTGTTTGCTAACTGTAGTCTTATTATCCTTATTAATTTAGATATGTGTCACTCTGCCATGGCAACGCCTTCTCTACCCATCTGTCCAATCAGATAACAAGCTATGTTGAACGTCTCTCCTTCTGTTCAATCACAGGGCACAGTGTAGACACAGCGGTGATGAATGGGGGTGGGGCCCACAATCTTTCGGAGGAGGAGTCCAAGCAGGATGGGGCTGGTGACACAGACGGTGGGGAGGATTCTAATGAACAGGAAGTGATTGTGATTCAGGATACAGGTTTCACCGTGAAGATCCAGGCACCCGGGACGGAGCCTTTTGACCTCCAGGTACAGTACATACTTAGACAGCCCAACTGCCGGTCCCAATTTGCTCACTACCCCTTGACCCGCCTAATCCTTTGACGTCTACAGATCTGTAAGGTGTAAGCACTATAGTGGAAGCTCCACCAGCACACTGTTTATACCTATCCAGAGGCTTCAGATTTGCAAACATTGAAGGGTTAGGGACAAGGTGTACAAGTAGGGACCAAATTGTGACCAGCTGTACAACCATACACTGTCAGTCTCTATTGCTATAAGATGTTAAATCCGCCCGCTCCCGCAGGTTTCACCCCAGGAGATGGTGCAGGAGATTCACCAGGTGTTGATGGACCGTGAGGACACCTGCCATCGTACCTGTTTCTCCCTGCAGCTGGACAGCAACGTGCTGGATAACTTTGCTGAGCTGAAATCCATCGAGGGCCTGCAGGAGGGCTCCCTGCTCAAAGTAGTGGAAGGTAGGACTTGGTGTTTTGGGTATGTTCTAAAGTCAACCCCTAGTCCTAGACTTTATTGATCTTAAAGCCTAAGGATTGTTTAGGTGTAAGATCTACTCCTAGTTCCCTTCCTAGACTGTTTCCTCGACTGTAGACCAGGCCTGGGCAACTCCAGTCCTCGGGGGCCTGGTTGGTGTCACACTTTCCCCCCCCATCCTTAGCAAACACGCCTGATTTAAACTAATTGCATTTTTAACTGAAGATCATGATTAGTTGATAATTGGAGTCAGGTGTGTTAGCTGGGGCAAAAGTGTGACACCAATCAGGCCCTCGAGGACTGAAGTTGACCAGGCCTGCTGAAGACTGTCCCTAGATTGCCTCAATAATAATGAAATGGCTATCCTCTCTGTCTCTCTCCAGAGCCCTACACAGTGCGCGAGGCACGTATCCACGTGCGTCACATCAGAGACCTGCTAAAAGGCCTGGACCCGTCTGATGCCTACAACGGCGTGGACTGCAACTCCCTCTCCTTCCTCAGCGTCTTCACTGACGGGGACCTGGGAGGTGTGTGTTTGCGTACCCATTTGTTTATTTGTGTGTTTGGGTGGGTCTGTCAGTGAGAATTGGGGTGAGTGATATTTCAGTCAGTATTCTGAGGTATCCAGCCACCTTTGTACTACATATTAATGTGTATGTACAGTGGGGCAAAAAAGTATTTAGTCAGCCACCAATTGTGCAACTTCTCCCACTTATAAAGATGAGAGGCCTGTAATTTTCATCATAGGTACACATCAACTATGACAGACAGCCCCAAAACATCACTGCTCTAGAGGAGCTCTGCATGGAGGAATGGGCCAAAATACCAGCAACAGTGTGAAAACCTTGTGAAGACTTAAAGAAAACATATGACCTCTGTCATTGCCAACAAAGGGTATATAACAAAGTATTGAGAAACTTTTGTTATTGACCAAATACTTATTGTCCACCATAATTTGCAAATAAATTCATTAAAAATCCTACAATGTGATTTTCTGGATTTTTTTTTCTCATTTTGTCTGTCATAGTTGAAGTGTACCTATGGTGAAAATTACAGGCCTCATCTTTTTAAGTGGGAGAACTTGCACAATTGGTGGCTGACTAAATACTTTTTTCCCCCACTGTATGTTTCCTCGGCAGCAGGCTATAAAACATCTTTGGTCAAGATGCGTTAGTCTGACCTATGACCTTATCGTCTCCTCTGTAGACAGTGGTAAGCGGAAGAAGAAGGGCAGTGAGCTGGAGCAGATAGACTGTACCCCTCCAGAACACATCCTGCCTGGCAGTAAAGAACGCCCCCTGCTGCCTCTCCAGCCACAGAACAAGGACTGGAAGGTAATAATGGCGGTAATTATGGTGATTTTAGCAAGCACTTTTATCCAAAGAGACATACAGTTTGTAGTGACACATATTTCATATTTGTGGCCCATGCAGGAATCAAAACCCACACACATTTGGTGTTGTCAGCAAGCTAATCATGATCATTCTAATGCCTTTTCATTTATATAGATTCATGTTTATCTAAGTGACATTGTCTGACAGTTAAAAAAATGACACATTCTTCAAGGAGTTTGTCCATTTGTACTTACTGGTTTGCGCTCCAACCTTTGATCTGCTTGTAGGAGCCATTTAAAAAAAAAAAAAAAATGTAGCTGACAGTGATTTGCCAGACTTACTCAAGCCTGGCACTAGTACACTTTTTCTAGAATAAGTAAACATGGTTGAAAAATAAAGGGTAAGATTAGTTAAGTGACTGAGACCAGCATACATCAGCTGGCTGGGTCATATTATGTCCTTACCACCATAAAGTGCAGATGAAGTAATCAGTCTATGGCCCTTTTCCAGTATCCACAAGTCATAAGTCACATTCCAATGTCCATATCTGATTCCGCCTCTCTCTGTAGCCCATGCAGTGCCTGAAGGTCCTGACTATGAGTGGCTGGAACCCCCCTCCTGGCAACAGGAAGATGCATGGTGATCTCATGTACCTGTATATGGTGACTGTTGAGGAGAGACACATCAGTATCACCGCTTCTACACGTGGCTTCTACCTCAACCAGTGAGTCTGGCTTTCCCTGTCTCTCATTAGAATTACCGCATACTGTTTTCATGCTACTGAGCCAAGCCAAGCTGTATGTATTGTGTTGGGATGATTACGCATCCACCAGTTGCTGGAACTGTACTGGAAAGTGTGAAAGGAAACTATCAGAGCCAGCATGGTTAGGTTTGGCTAGATGGTGTGAAAAAGTGAACTGTCCAAGGGCGAAAGTTGACCATAATGAGCGATGACCAGGGTGTTGTGTTCCAGGTCGACCACCTACACCTTCAACCCCAAGCCAGCTAACCCCAGCTTCCTCAGCCACTCGTTGGTTGAGCTGCTGAGCCAGATAAGCCCTGCCTTCAAGAAGAACTTCACTGCCCTGCAGAAGAAAAGGTAAGGAGCTGTGCTTTTTATTAGTTATGTGTAATGGGGGGAAAACATACTGATAAGCATACAATTATTAGTAATTATACCAGAATTTTACACTACCGCACAAAGGTTTGGGGTCACTTAGAAATGTCCTTGTTTTTGAAAGAAAAGCAAAAAAATGTAACATAAAATTGATCAGAAATACAGTGTAGACATTGTTAATGTTGTAAATTACTATTGTAGCTGGGAATGGCAGATTTTTAATGGAATATCTACATTATCAGCAACCATCTCCTGTGTACCAATGGCACATTGTGTTAGCTAATCCAAGTTTATAATTTTAAAAGGCTAATTGATCATTAGAAAAGCCTTTTGCGATTATGTTAACACAGCTGAAAACTGTAGTGCTAATTAAAGAAGCAATAAAACTGACCTTTAGACTAGTTGAGTATCTGGGGCATCAGCATTTTTGGGTTCGATTACAGGCTCGAAAGGGCCAGAAACAAAGAACTTTCCTTTGAAACTTGTCAGTCTATTCTTGTTCTGAGAAATGAAGGTTATTCCATGCGAGAAATTGCCAAGAAACTGAAGATCTCGTACTACTCCCTTCACAGAACAGGGCAAACTGGCTCTAACCAGAATAGAAAGAGGAGTGGGAGGCCCCGGTGCACAACTGCAAGAGGAGAGTACATTAGTGTCTAGTTTGAGAAACAGACGCCTCACAAATCCTCAACTGGCAACTTCAATAAATAGTACCCGCAAAACACCAGTCTCAACAGTGAAGAGTGAATAGGTGACTCCCGGATGCTGACCTTCAAGGCAGAGTTTCAAAGAAAAATCTATCTGACTGGCCAACAAAAAGCAAATATTAAGATGGGGAAAAATAACAGACACTGGACCGCAGAAGATTGGGGAAAAAAGTGTTATGGACAGACAAATCTAAGTTTGAGGTGCTCCGATCACAAAGAAGAACATTTGTGAGACGCAGAAAAAATGAAAAGATGCTGGAGGAGTGCTTGATGCCATCTGTCATGGTGGAGGCAATGTGATGGCCTGGGGGGGCTTTGGTGGTAGAAAGTGGAAGATCTTTACAGGGTAAAAGTGATCTTGAAGAAGGAATGGTATCACTCCATTTTGCAACGCCATGCCATACCCTGTGGACGTTGCTTTATTGGAGCCAATTTACTCCTACAACACGACAATGACACAAAGCACAGCTCCAAACTATGCAATAACTATTTAGGGAAGAAGCAGTCAGCTGGTTTTCTCTCTATAATGGAGTGGCCAGCACAGTCACCAGATCTCAACCCTATTGAGCTGTTGTGGGAGCAGCTTGACCGTAGGGTATGTAAGAAGTGCCCATCAAGCCAATCCAACTTGGGGGAGGTGCTTCAGGAAGCATGGGGTGAAATCTCCTCAGATTACCTCAACAAATTAACAACTAGAAGGACAAAGGTGTGCAAGGCTGTAATTGCTGCAAATTGAAGAACACAGTTATTTCAATTAAAAATCATTATTTATAACCTTGTCAACGTCTTTACTATATTTCCTATTCATTTTGCAACTCATTTCATGTATGTTTTCATGGAAAACAAAGACATTTCTATTTGACCCCAAACTTTTGAACGGTAGTGTATATATTTTTTTTTTCAGAGCTAACCATATTAGACAGCCATTGTGGTTTTTCTTGATAATTCTGGTAATTACTTCTGAGGAATACTCCCACTGGCTAATTTGGTTTCTGATTGGCTGCAGGGTTCAGCGGCATCCATTTGAGAGGATAGCAACACCCTTCCAGGTGTACAGTTGGACCGCCCCCCAGGTGGACCACACCATGGACTGTGTCAGAGCTGAGGACGCTTACACCTCCCGTCTGGGCTACGAGGAACACATACCTGGACAGGTACACACACCTTGCGCCTAGGCTACGAGGAACACATACCTGGACAGGTACACACACACACACACACCTATAATACTCTGTTTTGGTTTTGTGTAACATTGCGTCTCTGTTATTTATTCAGACACGAGACTGGAATGAGGAGCTGCAGACGACCAGAGAGCTGGCCCGGAAGAACCTGCCTGATCGCCTGCTGAGAGAGAGGGCCATCTTCAAGGTGAGCCAGCCTACAGCAGTAGTTGAAGCTAATCTCCTTTCCCGTCTTCTGTCTCCTGCACTCTGGCCCTCTTATTTGCTTTCGCTAGTGAGCTTTGGTCATCAATTCTCCTCCTTGAAACACCCTCCTTTCAGCTTCGTTTCTCTGTTTCCGTCTATATCCTGTAGTGTGCAGACTATTACGCTGCTTTCCATCCTCTACATCCTTACACATCCTTTCACTCTCTAACCCTCCTCTCTCCAGGTCCACAGTGACTTTGCGGCTGCTGCCACTCGCGGTTCCATGGCGGTGATTGACGGCAACGTGATGGCCATCAATCCTGGCGAGGAGACACGTATGCAGATGTTCATCTGGAACAACATATTCTTCTCCCTGGGCTTTGACGTCCGCGACCACTATCGCGAGCTGGGCGGGGACGCTGCCGCGCACGCTGCTCCCACCAACGACCTCAACGGTGTCCGGGCTTACGGGGCCGTAGACGTGGAGGGGCTGTACACCCTGGGGACAGTGGTGGTGGACTATCGGGGTTACCGTGTCACGGCCCAGTCGATCATCCCTGGCATTCTGGAGAGAGAGCAGGAGCAGAGCGTGATCTACGGGTCTATCGACTTTGGGAAGACAGTGGTGTCTCATGGGAAGTACCTGGAACTTCTGGAGAGAACCAGTCGACCACTCAAGGTGAGGATATCATGAGGATAATGCCAGTTTCATGCTTTATTTTTAAGTCTGCTAATTGTTTGGGATTGACTTTATTTGTCACTACAAAGTAGGCAAACTTCAATATCTTTTGTTGAACTGTTTTTCTGTCACTGCACCGGCCTACAGACATTCAACGTTTATCACTGCCATGCCACAAACCTGCCATACTGTGGTTATCACATTCTCTCTGTCATAATGACTGACTCTTCCACCCCCAGGTCCAGAGACACAATGTACTGAATGAGAAGGATGAGTCCATGGAGCTGTGTTCCTCTGTTGAGTGTAAGGGCATAATCGGCAACGATGGACGCCACTACATTTTGGACCTTCTGAGGACCTTCCCCCCTGACCTGAACTTCCTGCCTGTGGAAGGGGAGGAGCTTTCCCCTGAGAGTGTGAGACAGGGTTTCCCACGCCAGCACCGCCACCGTCTGGCCTGCCTCCGTCAGGAGCTCATCGAGGCCTTCGTTGAGCACAGGTACCGTAGAGTGCTTTAGGGAGGTGTTTTAATTGTGTGTGTGTGTGCTATGGGAATAGTATGGAGACTCTACCTTTCACATTTACATACCTGTGTTGTAGTGGTTAGCTATGGGCTTCCTTGGTGGTTTATGTGCTTTAGATAGGGTACTGGTTATGTCCCTCAAGATGGTCATCAGATGTTATTTTTAGTGTATGATTGGGTCTGTGCAGATTTGAATGCTCACGTAACTGACTATGTCCTACCCCCTCTGGGATAATAAAGATTCTGTACTCTACTCCTCAGATACCTCCTCTTCATGAAGATGGCAGCGCTTCAGCTTATGCAGCAGAAAGCCAACAAGGAGAGCAAGCTGGCCACCCTGACAGAGAATAGCAGCCCCGGGGCAGCCGTTCCAGCCCTGCCCTCCACAGAGACCCCCGATGCCTCGGCCGAGTCCTCAGAAACTTCCACAGAAACCCTCACTGACGCCAACTCGGACACAGTCCAGACGGACACCACCTCCACCTCTGATGCCCCTCAGCCAGCAGCAACAGAAGCCACCACCACAGAAGCAGCCCCCAAGACAGAGCCAATGACAGAAACAGACAGTTCAGCTACAACAACCACTAATGCCTCCCAGGCAACCCCTATAGAGGATAATGTGGTTCCCACGGTGACCACCAATGGGCCGTTGGTGCCCTTTGCCACAGCAATTCAGAACGGGGAGTGCGAGAGCCCTCTGGAGGGTAAGGCTGAGGATATTATCCCTGGCTTAGCCCAGGCCAAAGAGCTGGCTGAGTCTTTAGCCGCGGAAGACGGATCCGGCATCGGTACGTCCAAACCGTTGCAGGGTAGAGAGAGGCTGGGGAAGCCTCGTCGGTGGGAAAATGCATTTAAACGAGGGCTCTTTTAATTTCACTAAGACATGCATTTAGAATGGTGTGTGTGTGTGATTTTTCATCTGTATGTTGCCATCTTCATGAAGAGGTGTCTAAAAGGGCTTAATGCTGGTGTCTTAGTTGCATCTCTCCACCTGGATATTTGTCCCTGTCCAGTTCTTAGCCTCCTAAGTGAGCATGGACCCCAGTAAAATCACTTGCCGTGTGGGATATAGCAATCCAATAACCACAGATCTCTGTTTTGTTTCTCATTGGCTAGTGTGACAATTAATCAAAGGGTTTGTGACTCAGAAAGAGTCAATTTGAGGAAAGATGATAGTGATTTTTGGGGAACTTACAACATATCATTTTGATTTGTTGCCCAGGTAACTTGTTATATTGATATTCATTCAACTTCTCTCTCTTCCTCCCCTGATCTCTCCAACCCCACGCTGACCTGTTTCCATCAAGACCCTAAAAGCCGAGAGGTGGTCCTCAACGCCTGCAAGGCCGTGGGTTCCATCAGCAACACCTCCTTCGACATCCGCTTCAACCCAGACATCTTCTCTCCAGGTAGGAACTGTCACTTTATGTTGGTGGATGATGGGAAATGTAGCGCTTTTAGGAGAAGTTTGGTGTGGCAGCTGGCTCTGCTGAACAGTACCAATTGTTGATAAATTTTTTGGTATCAATTGCTGTTACCTCCAAAGCACTTCACAGGAATGACCTTATTTTCACATTCATGAAACTAAAGCGTAATAAAAGACTTTTGCAGCCCTCCCCCCAAAAAATTCTGATGTCTCTCCCACAGGAGTGCGTTTCCCTGAGGACAGTGCGGATGACATTCAGAAACAGAAGCAGCTGTTGAAGGATGCTGGAGCCTTCATGGTGTCCTGTCAGATTCCGTCTCTGGTAAGTTTCAGGGCAGCAACATCCTACCAAGCACAAGCAGTCATTACCTTCACTATATTACAACATAATCAGCCATACAAAATTGGGTTTAATTATTTATTTACTAAATACCTAACTAATCATACAGAATTACACATTTAAATCATAACTTAATTAGAAATGACGTCATAAAGGAAAATGTCCCTAGCGGGCGGAACAGATATGACAGCTGGTTACACAAAAGAAAAGGGGTTGGATTTGAGTGAAAGAGCGAGAAGACTGAGGAACAAAGGGCGAAGCTGTGCTATCGTAAATACAGTATCTTATTCATTCTAAATTACTGCCCATTTGGAAAATGCAATAAATATTTACTCTGAGCTGCGCTTCGGTAGGTTGGTGGTAGATGGAAGACCGTGTTGCCAAACCGAGTCCTCTGTCCTTTGAAGAATGTCTCTGGTTGTCAATTGGATGCGTTGTAGTAACGTCGTTGTGCGATAGACGGGATACTCTGTTCCTTCCTAACCCTCGTTTGCAGCGGCTGTTGCGAACTCAACGGCTGGGAGGTATCACTTCTGTAGTGAATAAGAGTTCAAAGTTCATACCATTCGCAACCAAAGCTCACGCTGATGTTGGCTTCGTTCTGTAGTTATTATCTGAACCATTCTAACATCGGACCGTCGTCCTCGGAACAGGAGGTTATATTGTCGTCAAGGGCTTATATAGGAAGGGAGAGGAGGGCGTATTTAAAGTTTTATAGCCCATGTCCCTTCACAGGGGCAGGCCACTGATAGGGCTTTGCTCAATCTTATGAAAACCCAAATCTCACATTTTAGAAGCTCAAATCACATTTCATCCCATCACAAATAATTTCATATTCAAACATTTAAATTGAACAACAATTCCATGTGACTCCGATAACTCTGATGTGTAGACTTCCACTCTAGAGTTTGTCATCTTATCATTGATGAGAATGTCTCAGATGACAACCGAACTGACATCATATTCATTAAGTACCACCGCATATGTTCAATTGGTCGGCTTACCAGAATATAGTTCATTGCCCCCCCACCTTCTGATGTTCCCAGAATCTCTGTTAACCAAGGGTTTTGCAAGTGTAACATCAGTAAGGTAGAGAGAGGAAAAAGGGGGGAAAGAGGTATTTATGACTGTTATAAACCCAACCCCAGGCCAATGTCATGACAGCTGTTTGTGTCTTAATGACTGTTACACAGGTGCATGTTCATTCATTGTTTATGGTTCATTGAACAAGCATGGGAAACAGTGTTTAAACCCTTTACAATGAAGATCTGTGAAATTGAAATTATTTGGATTTTTATAAATGATCTTTGAAAGACAGAGTCCTGAAAAAGGGACGTTTTTTTTTTTTTTTTTTTTTTTCTTTGTTTATTTGCTTACATCACTAGCCTTTGTTTGTCTAGCTATTTGTGGGTGAGTGGGTTGGTGTGTTTGTTTTGGTTATTTGTATTTTGTTGTGGGGGTGTGGTAATTTTTAATTTCTTACGTTGTATGTGGGAATTTATTTTAATTTAACTTTGAACTTTTTTTCACTCCAGGTAAAAGACTGTCTGGACCACAGTGCTCTGCCCATGGATGGAGCCACGCTGACCGAGGCGCTGCACCAGAGGGGCATTAACGTGCGTTACCTAGGCAACGTACTGGCGTTTGTGGACCAGACCCCAGCCAAGGCACAGCTGGAGCACTTCTATGTAATCCTGACCTCCATTCGATCTTGAAGACTGACTGAGGAGAATTATAATGAAGGGCAATGATATCATTATGCTAATAATGCTAACCTTCTATACTGTTCTGTTGTTTCTACTGCAGACATTGCAGAACAGAGTGCAGGACAATACATAATCTGCATTCAACTTGTTTCCTTTTTATTCAATTGTTTTGTATGTGTTCTGTAGAGAATAGGTATCAGCGAGTTAATCACCAGATGTGCGAAACATATCTTCAAGACATACCTCCAGGTGAGCGCTATTTTTCGAGCAATGATTGTTGTAGAATTATGATCACACAGATCTTTGCTATTTTGCACCACGGAATTGTCACCCCTACTTGCTTATCATAGAATGTATTTGTCTCCCTTTGAAATTGATTAAATATGAGAACAATAGACTATGTACTCCGTCTCCCAGGGTGTTGAGTTGTCGGCCCTCTCCGCCGCTGTCAGCCACTTCCTCAACTGCTTCCTGTCCTCTTTCGATGCCGTGGCACACTTGCCTGCCGATGAGCTCGTGTCGCGCCGCAAGAACCGTAAGCGCCGTAACCGTGTCCCGGGGGGAGGGGACAACACTGCGTGGGCCAGCCTGACACCCAGCGAGCTGTGGAAGAACATCGTCTCTGAGGCCCAGAGCTACTACCACTTCACCCTGCACTGGTGGGTGAGAATTAGGATTGATTTTGGCACAATAGTAGGCTTGACGTTAGCACATTATGCTAACAATCTACCTCTTCAGCCTGCACTGGGTGAGTGTGCTTGGGTTAAAGTTGGTGTATGTTTTCCTAAAAACATGCATCTTTCTACAGCGAGAATGCCGACCAGGGAGTGGAGAAATACAGCCTTCAGAAGATCACCCTGCTCAGAGAAATCTCCATCAAAGCTGGCATCCAGGTAACTGCCATCAAACCTTATTTCGACTAGGTGCAATGTTCATCATATTGTATACATCTGTCCAATACCTTCAGATCTACAGAAATGCCTAGGGAGAAGGGGCCAGGGGTCAAATTGTAATTCAAAATATATTTTAATGATGTCACGTTTTTAACCCTGTCCCTTCTAACACTCTTCCTGTGTCGTCTGCCTCCCTGCGTTTCTAGATCCTGATAAAGGAGTATAACTTTGACAGTCGCCACAAGCCTGCCTTCACAGAGGAGGACATCCTTAACATCTTCCCTGTGGTGAAGCATGTCAACCCCAAGGCCTCCGATGCCTTCCACTTCTTCCAGAGTGGACAGGCCAAGGTCCAGCAAGGTGAGGCTAGCATGAGGCTACTAGACCTCAATCAGTATACAGCACTACTTACACTTATAATGCAACTCACATGCATGTGCACACACACACCTGCTACAGGTCCAGCGTGGTGAGGTGGGTACCAGTCCTGCTAGGCGGGGTCAGCATGGTTCCTCCTAGGGTTAGAGACAGATATGTAAATTAAACTCCACTCACACATGCAACACACACACACAGGAAAGTTGAGGAGAAATGTTTCCTTCCTCCCCATATAAACCATGCAGATAAATTCAGTATCATGCAACTTACATTCAGTGTCCTCTCTGAACCCATTCACATTACTTTCTGTTGTGCTGTACAACGATTGTGGAAGCCTGACTTGTCAACAAGGTGTCTGTGTGCAGGTTACCTGAAGGAGGGCTGTGAGTTGATCAACGAGGCTCTGAACCTGTTCAACAACGTGTACGGGGCCATGCACGTAGAGATCTGTGCCTGCCTGCGTCTGCTGGCTCGCCTCAACTACATCATGGGAGACCACCATGAGGTGTGCTACTTTCGACATTATAAACACATTTTGATATTCCTCTCACGCATGACAACAAATGGCCACAGCAATCCCAATGACGCAGTCCTGACTGTGGTCTTCTCTGTCCACAGGCTCTCAGTAACCAACAGAAGGCTGTCTTGATGAGTGAGAGGGTACTGGGCGTCGAGCACCCCAACACTATCCAGGAATATGTACGTATCCAGGAAAACATCTATATTTTTTGAAGACAGGTTGTGTTTACTGTTTCTAAATGCCTCTGGTTGCTTTCTCTCCCCAGATGCACTTAGCTCTGTACTGCTTTGCCAACGGTCAGCTGTCCACTGCTCTGAAGCTGCTGTACCGTGCTCGCTACCTCATGCTTATGGTGTGTGGGGAGGACCACCCCGAAATGGCGCTTCTAGATGTGAGTGGGCCACAGTATTTCATTTATTTTCTTTAGATTAAAACCATCCTCAAATCAAATCAAATTTTATTTGTCACATACACATGGTTAGCAGATGTTAATGCGAGTGTAGCGAAATGCTTGTGCTTCTAGTTCCGACAATGCAGTAATAACGAGCAAGTAATCTAACTAACAATTCCAAAAAAAACTACTGTCTTATACAGTGTAAGGGGATAAAGAATATGTACATAAGGATATATGAATGAGTGATGGTACAGAGCAGCATAGGCAAGATACAGTAGATGATATCGAGTACAGTATATACATATGAGATAAGTATGTAAACCAAGTGGCATAGTTAAAGTGGCTAGTGATACATGTATTACATAAGGATGCAGTCGATGATATAGAGTACATTATCAACGTATGCATATGAGATGAACAATGTAGGGTAAGTAACATTATATAAGGTAGCATTGTTTAAAGTGGCTAGTGATATATTTACATTTCCCATCAATTCCCATGATTAAAGTGGCTGGAGTAGAGTCAGTGTCATTGACAGTGTGTTGGCAGTAGCCACTCAATGTTAGTGGTGGCTGTTTAACAGTCTGATGGCCTTGAGATAGAAGCTGTTTTTCAGTCTCTCGGTCCCAGCTTTGATGCACCTGTACTGACCTCGCCTTCTGGATGACAGCGGGGTGAACAGGCAGTGGCTCGGGTGGTTGATGTCCTTGATGATCTTTATGGCCTTCCTGTAGCATCGGGTGGTGTAGGTGTCCTGGAGGGCAGGTAGTTTGCCCCGGTGATGCGTTGTGCAGACCTCACTACCCTCTGGAGAGCCTTACGGTTGAGGGCGGTGCAGTTGCCATACCAGGCGGTGATACAGCCCGCCAGGATGCTCTCGATTGTGCATCTGTAGAAGTTTGTGAGTGCTTTTGGTGACAAGCCGAATTTCTTCAGCCTCCTGAGGTTGAAGAGGCGCTGCTGCGCCTTCCTCACGATGCTGTCTGTGTGAGTGGACCAATTCAGTTTGTCTGTGATGTGTATGCCGAGGAACTTAAAACTTGCTACCCTCTCCACTACTGTTCCATCGATGTGGATGGGGGGGTGTTCCCTCTGCTGTTTCCTGAAGTCCACAATCATCGCCTTAGTTTTGTTGACGTTGAGTGTGAGGTTATTTTCCTGACACCACACTCCGAGGGCCCTCACCTCCTCCCTGTAGGCCGTCTCGTCGTTGTTGGTAATCAAGCCTACCACTGTTGTGTCGTCCGCAAACTTGATGATTGAGTTGGAGGCGTGCATGGCCACGCAGTCGTGGGTGAACAGGGAGTACAGGAGAGGGCTCAGAACGCACCCTTGTGGGGCCCCAGTGTTGAGGATCAGTGGGGAGGAGATGTTGTTGCCTACCCTCACCACCTGGGGGCGGCCCGTCAGGAAGTCCAGTACCCAGTTGCACAGGGCGGGGTCGAGACCCAGGGTCTCGAGCTTGATGACGAGCTTGGAGGGTACTATGGTGTTGAATGCCGAGCTGTAGTCGATGAACAGCATTCTCACATAGGTATTCCTCTTGTCCAGATGGGTTAGGGCAGTGTGCAGTGTGGTTGAGATTGCATCGTCTGTGGACCTATTTGGGCGGTAAGCAAATTGGAGTGGGTCAAGGGTGTCAGGTAGGGTGTGGAGGTGATATGGTCCTTGACTAGTCTCTCAAAGCACTTCATGATGACGGATGTGAGTGCTACGGGGCGGTAGTCGTTTAGCTCAGTTACCTTAGCTTTCTTGGGAACAGGAACAATGGTGGCCCTCTTGAAGCATGTGGGAACAGCAGACTGGTATAGGGATTGATTGAATATGTCCGTAAACACACTGGCCAGCTGGTCTGCGCATGCTCTGAGGGCGCGGCTGGGGATGCCGTCTGGGCCTGCAGCCTTGCGAGGGTTAACACGTTTAAATGTCTTACTCACTTCGGCTGCAGTGAAGGAGAGACCGCATGTTTCCGTTGCAGGCCGTGTCAGTGGCACTGTATTGTCCTCAAAGCGGGCAAAAAGTTATTTAGTCTGCCTGGGAGCAAGACATCCTGGTCCGTGACTGGGCTGGGTTTCTTCCTGTAGTCCGTGATTGACTGTAGACCCTGCCACATGCCTCTTGTGTCTGAGCCGTTGAATTGAGATTCTACTTTGTCTCTGTACTGGCGCTTAGCTTGTTTGATAGCCTTGCGGAGGGAATAGCTGCACTGTTTGTATTCAGTCATGTTACCAGACACCTTGCCCTGATTAAAAGCAGTGGTTCGTGCCTTCAGTTTCACACGAATGCTGCCATCAATCCACGGTTTCTGGTTAGGGAATGTTTTAATCGTTGCTATGGGAACGACATCTTCAACGCACGTTCTAATGAACTCGCACACCGAATCAGCGTATTCGTCAATGTTGTCTGACGCAATACGAAACATCTCCCAGTCCACGTGATGGAAGCAGTCTTGGAGTGTGGAGTCAGCTTGGTCGGACCAGCGTTGACAGACCTCAGCGTGGGAGCTTCTTGTTTTAGTTTCTGTCTGTAGGCAGGGATCAACAAAATGGAGAAGTGGTCAGCTTTTCCGAAAGGGGGCGGGGCAGGGCCTTATATGCGTCGCGGAAGTTAGAGTAACAATGATCCAGGGTCTTTCCACCCCTGGTTGCGCAATCGATATGCTGATAAAATTTAGGGAGTCTTGTTTTCAGATTAGCCTTGTTAAAATCCCCAGCTACAATGAATGCAGCCTCCTGGATAAATCGTTTCCAGTTTGCAGAGTTAAATAAAGTTTGTTCAGAGCCATCGATGTGTCTGCTTGGGGGATATATACGGCTGTGATTATAATCGAAGAGAATTCTCTTGGTAGATAATGCGGTCTACATTTGATTGTGAGGAATTCTAAATCAGGTGAACAGAAGGATTTGAGTTCCTGTATGTTTCTTTCATCACACCATGTCACGTTGGCCATAAGGCATACGCCCCCGCCCGTCTTCTTACCAGAAAGATGTTTGTTTCTGTCGGCGCGATGCGTGGAGAAACCCGCTGGCTGCACCGCTTCGGATTGCGTCTCTCCAGTTAGCCATGTTTCCGTGAAGCAGAGAACGTTACAGTCTCTGATGTCCCTCTGGAATGCTACCCTTGCTCGGATTTCATCAACCTTGTTGTCAAGAGACTGGACATTGGCAAGAAGAATGCTAGGGAGTGGTGCACGATGTGCCCGTCTCCGGAGTCTGACCAGAAGACCGCTTCGTTTCCCTCTTTTTCTGAGTCGTTTTTTTTTTTTTTGGTCGCTGCATGTGATCCACTCCGTTACACTGGTTGTAAGGCAGAACACAGGATCCGCATCGCGAAAAACATATTCTTGGTCGTACTGATGGTGAGTTGACGCTGATCTTATATTCAGTAGTTCTTCTCGGCTGTATGTAATGAAACCTAAGATGACCTGGGGTACTAGTGTAAGAAATAACACGTAAAAAAACAAAAAACTGCATAGTTTCCTAGGAACGCGAAGCGAGGCGGCCATCTCTGTCGGCGCCGGAAGTACATCAAGTCCTGTGGGTGTTTGTCATAATGTTAACTCTGAAGTTATCTACCATTTTTGTGTAACCCTTTGAGGTGTGTTTGTGACCTTTATTAAATCAGTTCTCCTTACACCTGTTCTCCATGTCATCCCGGGTCTCCTCCTGTAGAGTAACATTGGCCTGGTGCTGCATGGAGTAATGGAGTACGACCTGTCTCTGAGGTTCCTGGAGAACTCCTTGGCCATCAACTCCAAATACCATGGACCCCGCTCCCTCAAAGTAGCCCTCAGGTAACTACAATGAAGAGTAATTTCTTGAGTGACTGAACATCAATTTTGTTATTATAACTGATTTGCTGTTCTATACTCTAGTTTGTATTATCTTCAGTTGATTTAATACAAATCAAATGTTCTTCTGCAGTCATCATCTGGTTGCGAGGGTTTACGAGAGCAAGGCAGAGTTCCGCTCTGCGCTCCAGCAGGAAAAGGAGGGCTACACCATCTACAAAAACCAGGTTACAGCTACAGTACACAACGCTCTACACATCCTCTCATCAGAAGTGGCTTAAGAACATTTGCTGAAATAAGAATATGTGCTAGATTACCAATAACTGATAATAGTTTAAGGTCTCTTTCTCACTTTCTTCCCCTCTATCCCCTCTCAGGTGGGAGAGGCCCACGAGAAGACTAAAGAGAGCTCCGAGTATCTGAAGTACCTCACACAGCAGGCTGTGGCTCTGCAGAGAACCATGAACGAGATCTACAAGAACGGCTCCAACGCCAGCATCATGCCACTCAAGGTACGTGGCTTAGGGCCTAGCTATATTTTCATATGGGTTTTTATCTGTAAGACAAAATGAAAGGGCCTTGTATTGTCCCCAGATGATAGCATACCTGCGTCTGTAGATTATGCTTTCAAATGTATTGTGGGTGTTAGATTCATAGTACGGTGTGTAATTTTGTTGGGTTCCACCACTTTTTCCAGTTCACAGCTCCCAGTATGGCCAGTGTTCTAGAGCAGCTCAATATCATCAATGGCATCATCTTTATACCCCTCAGGTAAAGTGAAGTAGCACCTTACTTTTACAGTTTGCTTTGAAAATAGAAACCGGTCAGGACCCAGTACTGACCCCTGTGGAATTCCATCTCCTCTTAAAAATATAAATGTGTCAGCGCTCGACATTAACCCTTGTGGTATCCTAACCCATTCACTCTGCAGCCAAAAGGACTTGGAGAACCTGAAGGCAGAGGTTCAGCGGCGGCAGCAGCTTCAGGAGTCAGGGAAGAGCGTGGAGGATCTCACTGTGGACGGTCCACTAGAGCTGGAGGACAAAATACCCATGGACGTTAATGTTGATTAACGTCAAACCCTCCACACCACATTACTTTCTGCAAGGGAGAGGACGTGATACAACTGCCATCTTCTTGAATGAGCATGTGGACCCGAGAACTGAGGGGTGAGGGGCAGACAAAGAGAAACATCTATGTATACAGTAGGTATAGAGTTTATAAGAGGAACTTCAAGGAGTAACAGAGCAGGAGTTAGTATATACAGGCGTAGGAGAATACAGAATCAGTCTGAAAGCCTACAGCCTCAAGAGCTTTGGTAAAGAAGCAAAACGAATGTAAACTTGATATCTGCTGCTGTGTGTGTGTGTGTGAGAGAAGGCGACCAAGGACGACCATGACATTGTATTACCAGAGCCTTATCCACTGTTCATCCCACTCCACATCAACCAACTGTTCTCCCTACCCAAGGACCACTTTTTACCCAACACCTCCAAAACTCCTGAAAAAGCCACTGAGGCAACTACGGCTTTCATCATGGCCCCATGTTGCCTCGAAAATAACATCTGACACCCTGTCCCAGAACTCAGGGGATTCTTTTTTTTAAAAATTTTTTTTACTGTGAGATTAAAGTCACTAAAATTGAGAGATTTCTCTGTTTTGGGCCACAATGTAAACTCCCTTCTCTTGCGTTTAGTCTTGTTAAACCTCTCCACCAATCACACATTTGCTCTTGAGTGTACCCTATGGTCAGTCAAAATTGTATTTGTATTTCATGGTTTTATCATGAGTTGCTGCTGTGTCTGTTGGTTCTATCACAGAAAAACAGACGGTGACGCATGTATGCTCTCCAATTAATCTTTTGATTGTTACACCTTTTTTTAGTAAAAATTTATCTTTTTGTAAAAGCAAAATGGAAACACGGGAGATGCCATTTTTAGCTCTGTCAATTATCCATTAATTTAAAGGTAAAGTCAGCGATATGATGTAGGTGCACAAAGTAAACGGCGTAGTGGATCAATTTCCGCAACAACCTAGAGTGAAGCACAAGGCTAAACTCACCCACTGTTTTTGTCCCGTACCTACCACACTCGAACAGTTTGAAGTGAACCCATGCACATGCGCTGATACTGTGGGAGCAAAGTCAAGCGCCTCGCTCATTGAATTATCTGCGGTGTTGCTCGTAGCAACATCATTTCGCTGTTTACCTTTAAGCCATGTCGTTTTTTATAGAAAATATGAGTGGAAAAGATGTATAAATAAATCTGTCTGGCATTTAGACAGGTATTTGATCAATGTTGATGGAAATACAGATATGAAACGTACAACTATGGCTTGAGCAGTAGACCTATATAGGACTCTTATGTTAGATGTGTCCAGTCTTCTATTTTTCCACTTTGAAAGAATATGTGCATGTATGTTTTTGTTTGTGTAGTCCGAGAGAAGGTATCGGATATGGCCATGATGAATTTGACACTTGCAGCTTCGTAGTATAATGACTAGGTTGGGTAAGCCACAACTTTCCAAATGTTTTATTTTTTATATGCAATGGCTGTGTTTACACAGGAAGACAAATTCAGATATTTTGTCCAATTATTGGCAAAAAGATCAGAATTGGGCTGCCCGTGTAAACAAAGCCATAGTAAAACCATGGGATGGCTAATGTAAACTTCCATTCTCATGTAACATTCTTGGCCAGCAATGTTGTAAATCTGCTGATATGAAGTGAGTATATGAGAAACTCATTGTTTCAAAATAGTAAACTGTTATGTTTCCATTGTTTGGTAAACCCATTCAACAAGTTGACAGTAAATCGGGCAACAGCAGGCGATGTATGAACAAAGTTTCCTCGTCAGTATTGAGTGCACTTTCCAGTGCTGTCTGTCTGAATGCATACACACATACAGCACCACCAAAAGTGGGTTGAGAAGGGCTTCTTCAATATACCAAAGAAGACTGATTGAGGTGTGTGTTTTGTGTGCGCTTGTGTACGACCCTCCCTTGCAAATGTCTTTCTAAAAATTGTTGCGGTGTCTAAATGTATGTGATTAAAGCAATAGAAACTATGCTGGAACTGATCCTTTTGAAGTGCTGCACTTGTGTGGCTGCACAAACTGCTGTCATTGTAAGTAAAAGGCTGTCACCAAGAGAGGGGACAGAGCAGTTACAGTAATTAATTTCTTGATTATTATGCTCCTAAAAAGCTGGAACAATAGAACTTTGTATGATTTGTGCCTATTTATGCTTTTCAAAACGTTTTAAAATGTTTTTCTGGTTTCTTTTAATTTTTGCTCATGTTTTTCAAAGGAATATCATTGGTTTCCTTTTTGAAATATGTGTATCTGCATTTCCTTCTCAGGTTCAACTTCCTCTGAATGTCAGTCCTGTCTTGCATTACACTTAGTAGCCATGGGGTGGTGCTCTAGAGTACTTCAGAAACAAATGAGAAGGCTTTATTCGTGTGAAATAATTTTGTCCCATACGATGTTAACGAGCATATCTCAATGCTAGTTTGTAACTAACTGTTCCATATGCTTCTCATTCACTGGATGTTGAGGAAAGGAAAAAAAGTATTTGATGGAATTGTGACGATATGAACCTGAACGTTTTCAGACTATTGCTTGATGAACATTTAAATTGTTGACACCTTTACAAAAGACAGATTCTGGCCATTTCTGATAGAATAAACTTATTTAGAGTGATCAAAAATACTTTTGTCTGCCTCGGGCCATCACTTTTTTTTTCATGGATCATAATCATGCTACTTCGATTTATTCACAAAGGCACTAATTATTGTTGGAGTTCAGCTGCAATTCTGTTCTAATTGCGTCATAATATACCTCTTGATACATTCAAGTAATTGCATGAGAAACTGATTTGACTGTTCTTCAGATGTTCAACATTTGGAGACATTCAGAATATAAAGGATATCCATCCATACAAACCAAGGGGTTTACATAGCATGAAGAAATATGTAATTTCAATGCTCTGGAAATGAAAATGTTTAATATTGACAAAATTATACATTGTCTTCAGCTTTGATAAAATAAACTGGAGGTCTGTCACTCCCTACTGAATTAATCTAATTTTAAAGCTCTTCAAATGACTCCCAGCACTTAACTGATGTCGCAGATATGATACTGCTATTCTGTACATTTACACATCCATTTCATGTTCTCTCCAATTTGATACAAAAATGTGTATTTTCCAAGATAGCACATCGAATCACCTAAGTAGCACACAAGAAACCACCAATCGAGCTGTCTCTTTACTATGTAGAAAAATAGAAGGCTCTGACCATCAACATTTCATAGATGCACTGACACTGAGCGGGGTTGTCTCTGCTCTCTCATCTAGGGGGGAGAAAAATAGGTCCTATGGGGCCAAGACAGTGCAAATATGGTCCCTATCACCTCAGTGTAGCTGGCTGTCTAACTCAACGAGGGTTTGTCAGTTTGATTCATTCTTCTGTTTTCTCTCTTACCTTGAACTGATGAAATTTCTTCTGCACATTTCTAGTGTTAAAGTCTACTTCCCTGGCTGTGTGGTACCTGTCTGTTGCTCTTTACAAAATAACAATCTAATTATTTTTGGTCGTGAGTATGCTTTTGTATTAAAATGAATAAAGAACACTAGCAAATAACAATTGGCTTGGATTTTTAATAACTACTCATGTACATTGAGATCTGATCTAATCAAACTTTTCTGAAATGATTCCAAGCTATCTTGACTTATATAACCTTTATTAAACTAGGCAAGTCAGTTATGAACAAAATCTTATTTACAGTGATTACCTACCACAGCCAACCCCTAATCTGGACGACGCTGGGCCAATTGTGCGCTGTCCTATGGGACTCCCAATCACGGCCGGTTGTGATACAGCCTGGAATCGAACTTGGGTCTATAGTGACGCATCTAACACTGAGATGTAGTGCCTTAGACCGCTGTGCCATTCTTGGACATGCAATTAGATGCAGTCCTATCATTATCATGTATTTCAATGGTAAAGACTGGTTGATTATCTCTGCTAGCGGACAGGGGACCTGTCACACAAATGTTACAGTACGTAATTCATAGACCTATGGGACTTCATCAAGAGAGATCAAATTCTGATAACATTCTGGAATCTGAATATCCACTTTAAACAGACGTAAATGACACCATTGGCAGAGGCTGACTAATGATGTGTTGTCAAAAATAGTGAGTGTTTACAGCTAATAAGTAAAATTATAGTAGTTTATCAGTGGGTGTTTGCAAGTGTATATTTAAGTGGGGCTGTGATCGAAGGCGTACGCGCGCGTCGCTGTCAGTTTTCGAACGCAAGCGCGTCACCGACTCCGAAGGCAACTGCGGTAAGTAAAACAAGGATTGGTCGAGAGACAATTCGGCATACTTTAAACTCGAGATCAGAAGTCCCTTATTTTGGAACAAAAACATCCTCTTGGCTTTCATAACTGGTCGAACTTGTTAAAGTTTTTCAGGAGAAACTATAGGGTAAGTGTAAATGATTTTGCATCAGATATTGAGTATCGAAGAAATGCTAGGTGGGGAAAATGACGATGTGGCTGTAGTTTTTGCGCCTCCTTTTTATGTCTCAAAATGGCGGACAGGCCGCTTGGAGCAGCAGGTAGCTGGTCATCAGAGTTGTAAATGACTGTGTTAACCAACTAGTGACACTGGTCGATTTGCATGTAAGTAACTTATTAACCTGCTTTAAGTTACCATTTGAATCTAACTTGCACCTATTTTTCCAAGTAGATGATCAAATTGATTCGATCATTTTATATCAACTTTACAGCTCACAAGGCAGCTAACTAATGTTGTTCAGACAGTGGAAATAATCATCAATTATGTGTGTAGGTAGCTAACCTAATAAACTAGTTTATTTACTGACTTGTTGCAATATCTTTTATCGATGTAGCTAGTTAACTTTAACTAATATTTTGCGGAGTATATTGGTGAAGTTAAATTCATTACTTCACCTCGCATTCGAATTGTTAGGCTAGCTAGCGTGCGCGCTCTAGTCTACCCTGCGTTCGCTTGGCGATCATATGTAGGTCATGATTTGAGACCGTTATTAAACATACCCGCTACAAATACTTACCAACTAATGTGTGGTGTTGTCGAGTGTAAAACGATATCTAGCTATCTGCTTGAACACTTTGTGACAAGCTGGATAACTTTAGCTAGGTAACGTTACCTACGATTTTAGAATGTTCAATAATGGGAAAGGGCGTATGCAATCGGTTGTATTTCATTTATTTTGACATCTATTTAGTAAGTAACTAGCTAAGTCTAAATATGTTATTTTCCTAGCATTGGCCGAATGTCATGTGAAACAATAGCTGTGGTCTGACATTTTGATACCTTTTTTAGCTCCGCTAGCTACCAAGCTAGTTGTATGTTTCCTGTGTAGCCACTGGCTACCCTACTCCATCCATAACGTTACATCCAGTCAACTGGACAACTTAGATCAACATTTTGTGAAATGTCATCAGCAAGGCTCTACATTTTCACTGCAAGTTGGCTCTGTTTCACGAATCACCTAAGTCTGAATTGATGCATTCAGTTTATAAAAATAAGGGTGGAGCACATTGGTGAAAAAAGAGGAGTTGTAGGAAAACTAACATTTGTATTGACCAATAACTTAAGCTTGAAACCTATGTTTTCTAAAATACTTTTTCATTTTATTTGGTGATAAATATCGATTAAGGATCGACTATAGTCTGTTTGATCACATGTAGGTTGAAAGGCAGTGATACACTCTATTCGGTTAGAAAAGACACCACCCCTCTGCTACTGCAGAATGGATCCTTCAGCCAGCATCGCTTTGAAACTGACAAGTCATTCTCCTCTTCGCCCGCCTTGTGGATGGTACCCCTGTCTTGTTTGTAGCCTGGATCCTTTGCTTTACAGTCCACCTCCCCTTAATGTACCATTTCATCCTGGACAGACCAGAGCTTGGCTACGCCTGTAAGGATTGCTGCAGCAGCTGATGCAACGGAAATGATGATGGGATTGTTTTAGGAGTGGCGCTTCAATTAATAACTCGGTAGCTATAATTCCTCCTCCAGTTGTAGCTAATGTGGTTCCTGGTTGAATAGGTACAGTCATTGATGTAATCAATCAGAGATGTTGAAGTTCTAAGATCTGTTAATAGGCTACTTGTTTGTGGTTGCAGGCATGACAACTTTCCAGACTCATTTAGAAAATAAATTGCATTATTATCTTGAGAATACCAACACGTGTGCCCTCAAGTATCTATTGTGCGAAATGGCTAATCAGTAATCATTGTATTTGTGTTTCTCATAATGGCCTCAATACACACATGCTGTGATATTTGGCTGTTATCAGAGGTGGGACTATGTCAACTAGACTGAGTGTTCAGCCTGCCTTTCAGTATTTTGAGTAGTACCTGACCAATAGCGACATCGAAAATGTGTTTTTTCAGATTGCTCTGGGGAGGGTGTTTGATTACCCTCTCTGTGGAGGAGGTGGCGGGGTAAGGGAGATGGAGAGGATGAGACTGGGTGTGTCATTTTTGTGAATGCCGAGTGCCTCACTGACAGTCAGCACCAGATGCCCACGTTACCCTGATTTGAGCTTCAGCCCAGAGGTCACAGTAGGACCGTGGCTGACCTTCAGCACAGGAGGACTGGTCTAACACACACACACACACACACACACACACACACACACACTGCTAGTAATGACCTACCAGGCCAGCAGTTCCCCTCCTTTCTCTGGATCTGGGACAGCCAGGTTGGGTTCACCTTCACATGACGACTTGGTACCACTGCTCATTCAATGGGTTTTTGATTGGAAATCAGTCTTTCCAGGATTCTGTAATCCCACATTTTTGAATCAATAATTTCCTGCATATTATGCGAGGACTTGGAAATCACTGCACTATTTCCGCATAAGTCAAACCATCGCAATATTGTTGCATAAAACTGACCCATCACTGCAGTACAAAAACGCCTGCTATTTCAACCAATCACTGCACATTTACTGCATAATAGGGGTCAATCAAGCCACTTCTCACCCAAGAACGTTCCCCAAATTTGTCAATTGATGCATATGTCAGAATTGCCTTAGCAAAATCGGGCATTTTTGTCTGAAAATCCCCCCGACATCCTGGAAAGACTGGAAAATATGGTGACTGTATGTGTATCTTCTGTTAGCTTATGCCATTGTTCTATATAGCAGCTTGATTCCCAAATCCTGTAATGCATAACTAAAAATGGATAATGTCTTGATCCCTGATTTGCACAGTGCACTGCATAGCCTACATGGATCAATTCAAAATATTCTGAAAACCCTTAATTTTATATGTTCTCATCAGTTTAATGTTGGCCTATGTGCAGTCAACTTGGATTTGTTAAGTAGCCTTATCCTATGTAATTTTGGTGCATTTTAAAGCACTTTGAGATTAATTATGTAATGGAATAGCATTATAAAAGTTTGTCTTGTGTCAGTGGTTTAGCTACCACTCACTGATGTGTTGCCCTGGCCTGTAGCAGCACCTCTTCTCAGACTCTCCCAGAGTCCTGTTTGTAGCACAGACCACAGTGTTGCTGCTGAGCACAGCACTCCCTCAGAGGATGTTTACTTTGATCTGCTAATCATGGCTTTTCTATCAGGGGACTCTGACAGCATTGATGGCTAGACCATGCTTTATTGGACTCACTCAGCTTCTCTGCAGCAGCAGTGCACATTCAGTCACTGCACTCGATCATGATTCCTCCCTCCTGCAATCTTTTTCAATTGGACTGTTTAAATATGCATGGAAGGAAGAGTAGCCAAGATTGACTTCTCCCACAACTCTCGCTGGGATGTGGCTAGTCAACAACGCTAAGATATGTTCAGTTTGATATGTGTTAAGTTTAAGAATGAATGCTAAATGTGAATGAATAGTAGCAGCAGCCTTCCATTTTATCCCTGGATACTTTAGCTTGTATAATAGCCATTGCAGCCAGCCCAGTTGATATCCCCTGGAAGACTGCAGTGTGTGCCAGATGTTCAATCCCATCATTATCAATTAGTGATAAAGCTCTTCAAATATTTTCTGCAGGAGTGCCCTGCTTACCTAGAAGGGAAATACTGTGCAAAGCTGGTAATTATTTACAGAATAACTAGCTTTGAAAATCCCATCTGAATGTAGCCTAGGCTATGTTGGAGGTTCTGGCTGTTCCAGCTGTTATTTTCGAAGAACCCCCCACACACACACACACACACACACACATGCTGGTGTTATGGCAGGGCAGCTTATTCAGTGTGTGGGTGCGCGATGATGGAGGGGTGAACGGGCAGGGGCTTGGATGGTTGTTGTCCTTGATCTTTTTGGCTTTCCTGGGGGACAGGTCGTTTGCCCCCGGTGATGCGTTGTGCTGACCTCTCTACCCTCTGGAGAGCCTGGCAGTTGTGGGCGGAGCAGTTGCCGTACCAGGCAGTGATACAGCCCAACAGGATGCTCTCGATTGTGCATCTAAAAGTTTGATGGTTTTATGTGCCAAAACAAATTTCTTCATCCTCCTGAGGTTGAAGAGACGTTGTTGATGTTGCGCCTTCACCACACTGTCTGTGTGGGTGGACCATTTCAGTTTGTCTGTGATGTGTATGCTGAGGAACTTGAAGCTTTCCACCTTCTCCACTGCTGTCCTGTTGATGTGGATAGGGGGGTGCTCCCTCTGCTGTTTCCCGAAGTCCACGATCATCTCCTTTGTTTTGTTTACGTTGAGTGTGAGGTTATTTTCCATACACCACACTCCGAGGGCCCTCACCTCCTCCCTATAGGCTGTCCCGTCATCGTTGGTATTCAAGCCTACTACTGTTGTGTCAGCTGCAAATTTGATGATTGTGTTGGAGGCCTGCTTGGCCATGTAGTCATGGGTGAACAGGGTGTACAGGAGGGGGCTGAGCGCGCACCCTTGTGGGGCCCCAGAGTTGTGGCGATGTTTCCTACCTTTACCACCTGGGGGCGGGTCGTCAGGAAGACCAGGACCCAGTTGCACAGGGCGGGGTCGAGACTCATGGTCTCGAGCTTAATGACGAGTTTGGAGGGTACTGTATAGGTATTCCTTATTCCTTTTGTCCAGGTGGGTTAGGGCAGTGCAGTGTGATTGTGTAGTCTGTGGACCTATTAGGGTGGTAAGCAAATTGGAGTGGGTCTAGGGTGTCAGGTATGGTGGAGGCGATATGATCTCTCAAAGCACTTCATGATGACGGAAGTGAGTGCTACAGAGCGATAGTCATTTTGCTCAATGGTGACCCTCCTTGAAGCATGTGGGAACAGCAGACTGGGATAGGGATTGATTGAATATGTCCGTAAACACACCAGCCAGCTGGTCTGTGCATGCTCTGAGGACGTGGCTAGGGATGCTGTCTGTGCCGGCAACCTTGCGAGGGTTAAAACATAAACGTGTTACTCACGATGGCTGTGGTGAAGGAGAGTCTGCAGGTTTTGGTAGCGGGCAGTGGCACTGTATTGTCCTCAAAGCGAGCAAAGAAATTGTTTAATTTGTCTGGGAGCAAGACGTCAGTGTCTGCGACGGGGATGGTTTTCTTTTTGTAATCCGTGATTGACTGTAGACCCTGCCAATAACAGTGGGGAGAACAAGTATTTGATAGACTGCCGATTTTGCAGGTTTTCCTACTTACAAAGCATGTAGAGGTCTGTAATTTAAAAAAAATCATAGGTACACTTGTGAGAGACGGAATCTAAAACAAAAATCCAGAATCACTGATTTTTAAGTAATTCATGTGCATTTTATTGCATGACAAAGTATTTGATACATCAGAAAAGCAGAAAAAATAATTTTTATATCTGGCATAGAAATCTTTGTTTGCAATTACAGAGATCATATGTTTCCTGTAGTTCTTGACCAGGTTTGCACACACTGCAGCAGGGATTTTTGCCCACTCCTCCATACAGACCTTCTCCAGATCCTTCAGGTTTCGGGGCTGTCGCTGGGCAATACGGACTTTCAGCTCCCTCCAAAGAATTTCTATTGGGTTCAGGTCTGGAGACTGGCTAGGCCACTCCAGGACCTTGTGATGCTTCTTACGGAGCCACTCCTTAGTTACCCTGGCTGTGTGTTTTGGGTCGTTGTCATGCTGGAAGACCCAGCCACGACACATCTTCAATGCTCTTACTGAGGGAAGGAGGTTGTTGGCCAAGATCTTGCGATACATGGCCCCAAAGAATGATGTTTCCACCTCCATGCTTCACGGTTGGGATGGTGTTCTTGGGGTTGTACTCATCCTTCTTCCTCCAAACACAGCGAGTGGAGTTTAGACCAAAAAGCTCTATTTTCGTCTCAAGACCACATGACCTTCTCCCATTCCTCCTCTGGATCATCCAGATGGTCATTGGCAAACTTGCGTGCGCTGCAGGATTTTAATCCATGACGGTGTAGTGTGTTACTACTGGTTTTCTTTGAGACTGTGGTCCCAGCTCTCTTCAGGTCATTGACCAGGTCCTGCCGTGTAGTTCTGGGCTGATCCCTCACCTTCCTCATGATCATTGACGCCCCACGAGGTGAGATCTTGCATGGAGCCCTAGACCAAGGGTGATTGGCGGTCATCTTGAACTTCCATTTTTCGAATAATTGAGCCAACAGTTGTTGCCTTCTCACCAAGCTGCTTGCCTATTGTCCTGTAGCCCATTCCAGCCTTGTGCAGGTCTACAAATGTATCCCTGATGTCCTTACACATCTCTCTGGTCTTGGCCATTGTGGAGAGGTTGGAGTCTGTTTGTTTGAGTGTGTGGACAGGTGTCTTTTATACAGGTAACGAGTTCAAACAGGTGCAGTTAATACAGGTAATGAGTGGAGAACAGGAGGGTGGCTTAAAGAAAAACGAACAGGTCTGTGAGAGCTGGAATTCTTACTGGTTGGTTGGTGATCAAATATATATGTCATGCAATAAAATGCAAATGAATAAAACAATCATACATTGTGATTTTCAGTTTTTGTTTTTTAGATTCCGTGTCTCACAGTTGAAGTGTCCCTATGATACAAATTACAGACCTCTACATGCTTTGTAAGTAGGAAACACTGCCGATTTTGCAGGTTATCAAATACTTGTTCTCCCCACTGTACATCTTGAATTGTGACTCTATTTTGTCTCTATACTGACGCTTAGCTTGTTTGATTGCCTTGCAGAGGGAATAGCTACACTGTTGGTATTCGGTCATGTTTCCAGTCGCCTTGCCATGATTAAAAGCAGTGGTTTGTGCTTTCTGTTTTGCGTGTATGCTGCCATCGATCCACAGTTTCTGGTTGGGGAAGGTTTTAATAGTCACCGTAAGTACAACATCACCGATGCACTTGCTAATAAACTCGCCCACCGAATCGGCGTATACGTCAATATTGTTGTCTGAGGCTACCCGGAACATAACCCAGTTCACGTGATCGAAGCAATCATTGTGCGTGGAATCAGATTGGTCGGACCAGCATTGAACAGACCTGAGCACGGGTGTTTCCTGTTAGTTTCTGTCTATAGGCTGGGAGCAACAAAATGGAGTCGTGGTCAGATTTGCCAAAAGGAGGGTGAGGGAGGGCTTAGTTTGTGACTCGGAAGTTAGAGTAGCAATGATCCAGAATGCTGCCAGCCCGGGTCGCGCATTCTATATGCTGATAACATTTAGGGAGCCTTGTTTTCAGATTAGCTTCGTTAAAGTCACCCGCTACAATAAGTAAAGCCTCAGGATTAGAGGTCGACTGATTTTTCAACGCCGATACCAATTATTGGAGGACCAAAAAAGGCTGATACCGATTAATCGGCCGATGTGTTTTACATTTTTTGATTTGTAATAATGACAACTACAACAATGCTGAATGAACACTTATTTTAACTTAATATAATACATCAATAATCAATTTAGCCTCAAATAAATAATGAAACATGTTTAAATGATGCAAAAACAAAGTGTTGGAGAAGAAAGTAAAAGTGCAATATTTGCCATGTAAAAAAAGCTGTTTGAGTTCCTCGCTCTGAACATGACAACATATGAAGGTTGGTGGTTCCTTTTATCATGAGATTTCAATATGCCAAGGTAAGAAGTTTTAGGTTGTAGTTAATATAGTATTTATAGGACTATTTCTCTCTATACCACTTGTATTTCATTAACCTTTGACTATTGGATGTTCTTATAAGCACTTTAGTATTGCGAGTGTAACAGTATAGCTTCCGTCCCTCTCCTCACTCCTCCCTGGACTCGAACCAGGAACACATCGACAACAGCCACCCTTGAAGCAGTGTTACCCATGCAGAGCAAGGGGAACAACCTCTCCAAGTCTCAGGGCGAGTGATGTTTGAAACGCTATTAGCGCGCACCCCGCTAACTAGCTAGCTATTTCACATCGGTTACACCAGCCTAATCTCGGGAGTTGATAGGCTTGAAGTCATAAACAGCGCTGTGCTTGCGAAGAGCTGCTGGTAAAACGCACGAAAGTGCTGTTGGAATGAGTTCTTACGCGCCTGCTGCTGCCTACCATCGCTCAGTCAGACTGCTCTATCAAATATCAAATCATAGACTTAATTTTAACATAATAACACACAGAAATATGAGCCTTTGGTCATTAATATGGTCAAATCCGGAAACTATCATCTCGAAAACAAGACGTTTATTCTTTCAGTGAAATGCGGAACCGTTCTGTATTTTTTCTAACAGGTGGCATCCATTAGTCTAAATATTCCTGTTACATTGCACAACCTTCAATGTTATGTCATAATGACGTAAAATTCTGGCAAATTAGGTGGCCCAAACTGTTGCATATACCCTGAATCTGCGTGCAATGAATGCAAGTGACACAATTTCATCTGGTTAATATTGCCTGCTAACCTGAATTTCTTTTAGCTAAATATGCAGGTTTAAAAATATATACTTCTGTGTATTGATTTTAAGAAAGGCATTGGTGTTTATGGTTGGGTACAGTCGTGTAAAGATTGTGCTTTTTTTTCGCAAATGCGCTTTTGCTAAATAATCCCCCAGCTTTGCATCGATTATATGCAACGCAGGACAGGCTAGATAAACTAGTAATAACTACACATGGTTGATGATAACTAGTGATTATGATTGTTTTTTATAAGATAAGTTTAATGCTAGCTAGCAACTTACCTTGGCTTCTACTGCATTCGCGTAACAGGCAGACTCCTTGTGGAGTGCAATGAGACGCAGGTGGTTAGAGCGTTGGACGAGTTAACCATAAGGTTGCAAGATTGAATCCTGGCGCTGACAAGGTAAAAATCTGTCGTTCTGCCCCTGAATAAGGCAGTTAGGCTAGGAACGGTGGGTTGTCATTGAAAATAAGAATGTGATCTTAACTGACTTGCCTAGTTAAATAAAGGTGTAAAAAAAAAAACTGCCAAATCGGTGTCCAACAATACAGATTTTCTGATTATGAAAACTTGAAATCGGCCCTGATTAATCGGTCGACCTTTAGTAATAATACATCAAGATAACAAAATGCTGCTTAGTTTCTTTAGAACATGAAGCGACCATTTCTGTTTACGCCATGAAGACATTCATTATTTAATGTGAACACAGGAGTTGAAGGCATCCAGTCAGACTAAATTGTCCTGAAATGTATCGTGGAAACCAGTAATTTGATTTAAACTCCACGTATTATAACCAGTTATACTTTTAATCCTTGTTTTGACTTCATTACCTGCTTTTGTCAGGTCCCTTCAGTAGTTATCAGGGACATGTTTCATGTTTTACATTATTGACTGTAGTAGTGCTCTACGCTGACCTTACTTACAAGGAGAATATGTGGGCCTAAGTTGAAGCATGTAAGAGCACAGAAGACCTATTCGCACGGGACTAGTATTACTAGAGAAAATTGATTATGTAATTATTAACCCTGAATGGTTGTTAATCCAGAGGGCAATTCAGATGGGATTCCTTTTTCTTCACCATCTCCCCCCTGTAATTCTTTCCTTGTTTCTTTAAATTGACATTTATTTTCTATGCGTGAAGATATTTCAACAAGTCCAGGGATACACCGTTAACTCGAGCTTTTTGTTCCCAAGTTTGTAAACCATACCAAACCATAATATTCGAATTGAGGAAGTGTCATCATAATCCTTAGGATAATTTAGCGAACTGCAGTATGTCCTAAATGCCTCCTAGCCTTGAGATGCATTTTAAGACTATGGATGCGAAAGTGAACGTATAATTTCCAAAAGTTTAGGTCAGTTGTATTGTTCTTTGCCATCTATTAACAGCAAGGGTTACATTAAATGATCACAATATTTTTTTTACTGGTCATTTAGCAATGTTAAATTAATACGCACAAAACATTTACAGTACCAGTCAAAAGTTTGAACACCTTTTTTAAAACTATTTTCTACGTTGTACAATAGTAGTGACTGCATCAAAACTATGTAATAGCACATATGGAATCATGTACAGTTGAAGACAAAGTTTACATACACCTTAGTCAAATATATTTAAATCCAGTTTTTCACAATTCCAGACATTTAATCCTAGTAAAAGTTCCCTGTTTTAGGTCAGTTAGGATCACCACTTTATTTTTAAGATTGTGAAATGTCAGATTAATAGTAGTGATTTTATTTAAACTTTTGTTTCTTTCATCACATTCCCAGTGGGTCAGAAGTTCACATACACTCAATTAGTATTTGGTAGCATTGCCTTTAAATTGTTTAACTTGGGTCAAACATTTCGGGTAGGCTTCCACAATGTTCCCATAATAAATTGGGTGAATTTTGACCCATTCCTCCTGACAGAGATGGTGTAACTGAGTCAGGTTTGTTGGCCTCCTTGTGTGCACAAGCTTTTTCAGTTCCGGTCGCACATTTTCTAAGGGATTGAGGTCAGGATGGACACTCCAATACCTTGACTTTGTTGTCCTTAAGCCAGTTTGCCACAACTTTGGAAGTATGCTTGGGGTCGTTGTCAATTTGGAAGACCTGAATGTCCAAATGGACAACGACCCCAAGCATACTTCAAAAATTGTGGCCTACCAAGCTTAAACTGATTTCTTTGTTGCTTCAATATATCCACACAATTTGTCTCCCTCGTGATACCATCTATTTCGTGAAGTGCACCAGTCCCTCCTGCAGCAAAACACCCCACAACATGATGCTTCCACCCCCGTGCTTCACGGTTGGGATGATGTTCTTCGGTTTGCAAGCCTCCCCCCTTTTTCCTCCAAACATAACGATGGTCATTATGGCCAAACAGTTCTGTTTTTGTTTGATCAGACCAGAGGACATGGCTTCTTCCTTGCTGAGCGGCCTTTCATGTTATGTCGATATTGGTCTCGTTTTTACTGTGGATGTAGATACTTTTGTACCTGTTTCCTCCAGCATCTTCTCAAGGTCCTTTGCTGTTCTCGGATTGATTTGCACTTTTCTCACCACAGTACGTTCATCTCTAGGAGACAGAACGCATCTCCTTCCTGATCGCTATGACGGCTGCATGGTCCCATGGTGTTTATACTTGCGTTTTATTTTGTACAGATGAACATGGTACCTTAATGCATTTGGATATTGCTCCCAAGGATGAACCAGACTTGTGGAGGTCTACAATTTTTTTTCTGAGGTCTTTGCTGATTTCCTGTGATTTTCCCAAGCAAAGAGGCACTGAGTTTGAAGGTAGGCTGTGAAATACATCCACAGGTACACCTCCAATTGACTCAAATGATGTCAATTAGCCTATCAGAAGCTTCTAAAGCCATGACAAGCTGTTTAAAGGCACGGTCAACTTAGTGTACAGTCGTGGCCAAAAATTGAGAATGACACAAATATGAATTTTCACAAAGTCTGCTGCCTCAGTTTGTATGATGGCCATGTGCATATACTCCAGAATGTTATGAAGAGTGATCAGATTAATTGCAAAGTCCCTCTTTGCCATGCAAATGAACTGAATCCCCCAAAATCCTTTCCACTTCATTTCAGCTCTGCCACAAGGACCAGCTTACATCATGTCAGTGATTCTCTCATTAACACAGGTGTGATTGTTGAGGACAAGGCTGGAGATCACTCTGTCATGCTGATTGAGTTTGAATAACAGGCTGGAAGCTCAAAGGGGAGGGTGGTGCTTGGAATCATTGTTCTTCCTCTCAACCGTGGTTACCTGCAAGTGAACACGTGCCGTCATTGCTTTGCACAAAAAGGGCTTCACAGGCAAGGATATTGCTGCCATTAAGATTTCACCTAAATCAACCATTTATCGGATCATCAAGAACTTCAAGGAGAGGTGTTCAAATGTTGTTTAGAAGGTTTAGGGTGCCCAAGAAAGTCCAGCAAGCTCCAAGACCATCTCCTAAAGTTGATTCAGCTGCGGGATCGGGGCACCACCAGTACAGAGCTTGCTCAGGAATGGCAGCAGGCAGGTGAGAGTGCATCTGCGTGCACAGTGAGGCAAAGACTTTTGGAGGATGGCCTGGTGTCAAGAAGGGCAGCAAAGAAGTCACTTCTCTCCAGGAAAAACATCAAGGACAGACTGATATTCTGCAAAAGGTACAGGGATATGACTACTGAGGAATGGGATAAAGGCATTTTCTCTGAATCCCATTTTCCGATTGTTTGGGGCTTCCGGAAAAAAAGCTTGTCCGGAGAAGACAAGGTGAGAGCTTCCATCAGTCCTGTGTCATGCCAACAGTAAAGCATCCTGAGACCATTCATGTTTGGGTTTGCATCTCAGCCAAGGGAGTGGGCTCTCTCACAATATTGCCTAAGAACACAGCCATGAATAAAGAATGGTACCAACACATCCTCCGAGAGCAACTTCTCCCAACCATCCAGGAACAGTTTGGTGACGAACAATGCCTTTTCCAGCATGATGGCGCACCTTGTCATAAGGCAAATGTGATAACTAAGTGGCTCGGGGAACAAAATATTGATATTTTGGGTTCATGGCCAGGAAACTCCTCAGACCTTAATCCCATTGAGAACTTGTGGTCAATCGTCAAGAGGCGGGTGGACTTAACAAACCCACAAATTCTGACAAACTCCAAGCATTGATTATGCAAGAATGGGCTGCCATCAGTCAGGATGTGGCCCAGAAGTTAATTGACAGCATGCCAGGGCGGATTGCAGAGGTCTTGAAAAAGAAGGGTCAACAGTGCAAATATTGACTCGATGCATCAACATGGAATTGTCAATTAAAGCCTTTGACACTTGCGAAATGCTTGTAATTATACTTCAGTATTCCATAGTAACATATGACAAAAATATCTAAAGACACTGAAGCAGCATACTGAGGAAATGTAATATTTGTGTCATTCTCAAAACGTTTGGCCACGACTATGTAAACTTCTGACCCACTGGAATTGTGACATGGAATTATAAGTGAAATAATCTCTCTGTAAACAATTGTTGGAAAAATTACTTGTCATACACGAAGTAGATGTCCTATAACCGACATTGTTAACTTCTTGGTGACGGCAGTATTTTCTCGTCCGGATGAAATGCATGCCCAAATTCAACTCCCTGCTACTCATCCCCAGGAGATTAGATATGCATATTATTAGTAGATTTGGATAGAAAGCACTCTGAAGTTTCTAAAACTGTTTGAATTATGTCTGTGAGTATAAAATAACATACATAGCAGGCGAAACCATTCAGATTGTTTTTTTGAGGTCACTCTCTTTTCAATGGGTGTTCATTGGGAATCCAGATTTCTAAGGGACCTTCTTGCCGTTCCGATCGCTTCCACTGGATGTCAACAGTCTTTGGAAATTTGATATTTTTTCCTTTGTGTAATGAAGTACGGCCTTCTTGAACGAGGGTCACCTGAAGTGTACTGTTAGAGGCGCTTGACCAGAAAGCATGCTTCAGTTTGTTTTCTTCCTGTATTGAATACAGATCATCCCGTCTTCCATTTTATCGATTATTTACGGTTAAAAATACCTAAAGTTCTATTACAAAAGTAGTTTGAAATGTTTTGGTTAAAGTTTACAGCTAACTTTTGAGATATTTTGTAGTCACATTGCGCAAGTTTGAACCGGTGTTTTTCTGGATCAAACGCGCCAGATAAATTGACATTTTGGATATATATCGACGGAATTAATCGACCAAAAGGACCATTTGTGATGTTTATGGGACATATTGGAGTGTCAACAAAAGGAGCTCATCAAAGGTAAGGCATGAATTATATTTTTATTTCTGCGTTTTGTGTCGCACCTGCAGGGTTGAAATGGTTTCTCTCTTTGTTTACGGAGGTGCTATCCTCCAGATAATAGCATCGTTTGCTTTCACCGAAAAGCCTTTGAAATCTGATATGTTGGCTGGATTCACAAGTGTAGCTTTAATTTGCTATCTTGCATGTGTGATTTAATTAATGAAGGTTTGATTTTTATAGTAATTTATTTGAATTTGGCGCTCTGCATTTTCCCTGGCTTTTGGCCACGCTAGCGTCCCACATATCCCAGTAACAAGAAATTTTGAGTGGTTGAAAAGCGTGTTTTAATTGCTCCGACCTAAGTGTATGTAAACTTCCGACTTTTCTACTGGAGTAACCAAAAAAGTGTTATACAAATCAAACATTTTTTGAGCTTCTTCAGTGTAGCCACCCTTTGCCTTGACAGCTTTGCGTGCTTTTGGCATTCTTTCAACCAACTTCAACTGGAATGCTTTTCCAACAGTCTTGAAGGAGTTCCCACATGTACTGAGCACTTGTTGGCTGCTTTTCCTTTATGCAGTCCAACTCATCCCAAACCATCTCAATTGGGTTGAGGTTGGGTGATTTGGGAGGGGTGGGTTCCGCTAGCGGAACGTGTGTCCAAGACCGGTTTAAGCTGTTTTTGCTTTTAATATGAACTTGGTCTTTTACCAAATAGGGCTATCTTCAGTATACCAACCCTACCTTGTCACAACACAACTGATTTGGCTGAAACGCATTTCCACAAATTAACTTTTAACATGGCTTATGAAGCTGGTTGTGAGAATGAGTGCAAAGCTGTTTATAAAGGCAATAGGGTGGCTACTTTGAAGAATCTCAAATATTCTGTTTTGTTAAACACTTGGTTGGTTACTGTGTGATTCCATATGTGTTATTTCATAGTTGATATCCTGGATTGAGTAGGTGTCAACTTTTGACTGGTACTGTAAATAATAGCTTTCACTGTGAAATGTGATACATGTGGGCCCTTCATAGCATTTTGTTCAATCCAATCTTTTTTTGTTTCTCAAACCGTGAGCAACACCTGTGAAACTCTAACTCTAATGTTGATTCACACGGGACTAGCATTATCAGAGGACCTCGGAGTTTGCACAAAAACTGTTATTCTGGTTCAAATTATTACGCTCCTGCCATGTAAAAATTAATGACATGGCAGATTTGGATGGGACTAAAATGACAGATGTGGTGTTTTGTGCACGTAATTACATTACCCGACCAATCCCAGTAAGACCTATCCCTTATGACTAGGGCTAAAGAATTGTTGGAGCCCATTTGAAAAAAGAGGTGACACGTTTTCTTTCTAGTAGTGATACATGGATGAGTGTCAATCTGTGGTCACTGTATTCTCCATGGCATAGGGAAGTAATCATTGCAACAATTATCTGATTTATTTTCACTTTTCCACGTGCGCTGGTGCTCCTAAATAAAAATTCCAGGTCCCACAGCAAAATATTTTGGCGCATATGCAAGTAAAATGGTCGCACTGTAGAGCCCTGGCCTTCACCGACTATTCATCCAATAACCACAGCAGTCAGGTGACAGACGAGAGGTCGTCAGGGCCCTGCATTCATAAAGCTAGTGCTGATTTAGGATCAGTTTAGCTTTTCAAATAGACAGGAGACCTGATCCTAGATCATTTTCCTAAACCGAGAGGCTTTGAGTATAGGCCCAGGGCTTTGACATTTAATGTACTCTATATTCAAAGCCAATTTGGATTGTTGTGGGGATGGCGACAGCAAAGGAATCATGCTATTGTGATTGGTACTTGGATGTGGGAATCTGGGAAAGGTAATGCAGTGATATTGGACTTGCCCCCGGGCAGGGATTCTTCTAAATCCCTATTGCTGTATTCTTTGTTTGGCACAGTATGGTAGAGCTGATAAATACTACATGCTGCTAAATAGCACATGTGCGCCACCCATTGTTTCCATCATTCCATAGAAGTGTACCCCTGAAGCATTTGCCATTGCTTTATTGGACTCCAGAAAGGCATTGACTAAATGCAATATCAGTGTACATTACTATTGTAAGGATTAAGATGAAGAAATTCAACGGTTATTTGCTGTGTTTTGTTAGCCTGTTGACTCATGCTTACAGCTCTCTAGATTTTGATCTTTTGATATGCTATTGTAGGCCTACAGTTAATCTGCTTGCTGCTTTCATTATTACATTTATAATCAGATGTCAACTAGCCTACTAGTCTTAGTTGATTGTAAATCAAGATATTGTAAATTCACCTACACCTCACTGTTTGAAGGCTGTGAGAACTTGCATCACCGTTACGAATCCCTTTTGGCCCGACAGTCTAGGGGAGATGTTAACGAGACCTGTAACAACTCATGCAAATTATAAGTGAAAAAGTGAGAACGAAATAACCACAGACAACTAACGGTAATGGGGGGAAGCAGGAAAAGGGGCTGAGCTGGACCCAAGGAAAGAAACAATAAGCATCCAAAACACCCCTAAGCTAGACTAGCCTATTTCAACAACAGCTAACTAACCAAAAATACAGTGGGTGGTCCGCCCAGTTTTAACTAGTGTTAAAAGTTTACCTACGGGTAGTGTATGCCCATGGGCGACTTGTCTTGGTTCCCCCTTTCCCACCAGCAAACAAACACAAACACCATAGCCAAAAACAATACTCACAGGTGAGGACAAAGTGATAGAGGTGCTCAAACAGAGGGCTCAATACATAAAGAGCGATAGAGAGACATAGTAGGAGAGGGTGAAACAGAGTGATCTACAGACATATGGCATTTACAGAGAGATTGAGCTCTAGAGCAAGCCAACTGACAGGGTTTTTAAACCAAGGGAAAAGAACTGTGATTGGGTAGGAAACAGGAGGTGTCTTCTGATTGATGATTGATTGGTGACTGATTGGGGAGTGATGATTTTCACCTGTGAGGGGAGAAGGAGAGAAAAGAACACAGGACACACACACACAGGATACCTGTATCTGTAACGATCACAAACTGTTACGGATACAGGTATCCTGTGTCTGTGTGTGTGTATCCTGTGTACTTTTCTCTCCTTCTCCCCTCACAGGTGAAAATCATCACTCCCCAATCAGTCAACAATCAATCAGAAGACACACCTCCTATTTCCTACCCTATCACAGTTCCTTCCCCATGGTTTAAAAACCCCATCATTTGTTTGCTCTAGTTCAATCTCTCTGTAAATGCCATGTCTGTAGGTCTCTGTGTTTCACTCTCGCTTTGTCTTAACCTCTCTTTTGTTTGAGCACCTCCATAGCACTTTGTCATCACCTGTGAGTATTGTTTTTGGTTATGGTGTTTGTTTGTTGCTGGTGGGAAAAGGGGGAAACTAAGACAAGTCAAGTCGCCCATGGGCATACACTACCCGTAGGTGAACTTTGTTAAATACACTAGTTAGAACTGGGCGGACCACCCACTGTATTTTTGGTTAGTTAGTTAGCTGTTGTTAAAGTAGGCTAGTCTAGCTTAGGGGTGTTTTTGTATATTTATTGTTTCTTTCCTTGGGTCCAGCTCAGCCCCTTTTCCTGCCCCCCCCATTACCATGTGTTTATAAATAAACTGGGAGTTTGACGGTAGATTTCTGTTGTTGTGGTTATTTCGTTCACACTTTTACTTTGTCACAATAATAATTTGCATGAGTTATGTTACGGGTCTCATTACCATCCCCCCTAGACTGTCGGGCCAAAAGGGATTCGTAACACAAACACTGCTTTTTTTTATAACAGTTATTGACATTACTTAGATGTTTCCAAACATTGTTTTCCTGTTTTTAGTGTCAGTGGAGTGTTGACCAAGAAAGTTTCCCCGTGAATTGAGGCGTTCTTAGAATATTGATTCCTTACTGGAGGTTGACCAATTAATCGGAATGGCTGATTAATTAGGGCCGATTTCAAGTTTTCATAAATCGGATATCAGTACTTTTGGACACTAATTTGGTGATTTAATTTTTATTTATTTTTATTCTTTTAAATATATTTTTTTACACCTTTATTCAACTAGGCAAGTTACTTAATTAACCTCTTATGACTGCATCCCTTGTTCTCAATTTCCGCCTGAAGACATACCCAAATCTAACTGCCTGTAGCTCAGCCCCAGAGGCAAGGATATGCATATTCTTGTTATCATTTGAATGGAAACATTCTGAAGTTTGTGGAAATGTTCATTGATTGTATGAGAATATAACACAGTAGATCTGGTGGAAAAGAGAAAGGAAGAGCATATGTTTTCAGTCTACCCAAGTGTCTGACTTGGTGAAGTTATACATTTTGAAGCAAATAACTATATACAAAATACCAAAATGGTATTCTGACACCCCCCCCCCAAAAAACACACAATACATTTTAAAAAATGAAATAAATAACAAGGGTAACTATTTATACACTTTCAATATTTGGAAGACCCTCAGTCCTCTACACAATATTGTGCTTCTGGTGCCATAGCAGTCGCTTTCTGCTGTAAAGCAGAGGGTCACCAAGCATGTGGTGCAGGTGATTGGCGACTTCATTTTGCAAAGAACTCAACAACGCCTCCATGCTGTGCCCTTTTGGCCCTGAGGTGCATCCATGCCTGCAGAAATACATTTGGGCATATGAACACCACTTGTGGCAGGAGCTTGATGAACCAGCTTCAGTGGTGGATGGACACCTTGGCACTGGGGGCTCCCATTCGGAGTCAGTGTCACTGTGAAAGAAAATGTTCAGTTAGAATAGTTTCACATATGAGCCCTGTAGCAACAGGTATAATAAATATATATATATATTCCCCATATATATATATATATATATATATGTGTGTGTGTGTGTGTGTGTGTGTGTGTGTGTGTGTGGAATATACACACATACATACATATATATATATATGGGGAATATACACACATACATATATATATATATATATATGGGGAATATACATACATATATATATATATATGGGGAATATACACACATACATATATATATATTCCCCATACATACACACACACACGGGGAATATATATATATATATTCCCCGTGTGTATGTATGGGGAATATATGTATGTGTGTGTGTACGGGGAATATATATATATGTACGGGGAACGTAAGGTTGAATATATTATAGAACTGCTAGATCTACTGTATTTTATATTATGACATTTCAGCTAGATCTACTGTCTCCATGTCACTTTGGCCATTGTTGTGGGCCTGGCCTCCCCTCAACAGCCTCAAATAGGCTATTTCATGTGGGGGTGGGGTTTGGCGGCAGACACGTGCATCTCACATTTCATTACATTACAATTTTAGTAGCAATATATAAAAATGTATAGAATCACAAATAATATTTTATATTATTAATTTCAAACTTCATTAGCATGAGAAGAACTTACCAGTCCAAAACGATGTCCTCTCCGTTCAAAAAATATTCCTCCATTTGGCAATCGCTAAATTAATCATCCTCCAACAATCTCTCACTTCTGTCTCCTGATCAATTTCTTCTAAAATTGTGTGTACATCTGTATATCTAGATTTAGCTTTCCCTGACTTAGTCGCGATACTGATTTGATATACACTGCTCAAAAAAATAAAGGGAACACTAAAATAACACATCCTAGATCTGAATGAATGAAATATTCTTATTAAATACTTTTTTCTTTACATAGTTGAATGTGCTGACAACAAAATCACACACAAATTATCATTGGAAAACAAATTTATCAACCCATGGAGGTCTGGATTTGGAGTCACACTCAAAATTAAAGTGGAAACCCACACTACAGGCTGATCCAACTTTGATGTAATGTCCTTAAAACAAGTCAAAATGAGGCTCAGTAGTGTGTGTGGCCTCCACGTGCCTGTATGACCTCCCTATAACGTCTGGGCATGCTGGTGGCGGATGGTCTCCTGAGGGATCTCCTCCCAGACCTGGACTAAAGCATCTGCCAACTCCTGGATAGTCTGTGGTGGATGGAGCGAGACGACATGATGTGCTCAATTGGATTCAGGTCTGGGGAACGGGCGGGCCAGTCCATAGCATTAATGCCTTCCTCTTGCAGGAACTGCTGACACACTCCAGCCACATGAGGTCTAGCATTGTCTTGCATTAGGAGGAACCCAGGGCCAACCACACCAGAATATGGTCTCACAAGGGGTCTGAGGATCTCATCTCGGTACCTAATGGCAGTCAGGTTACCTCTGGCGAGCACATGGAGGGCTGTGCGGCCCCCCCAAAGAAATGCCACCCCACACCATGACTGACCCACCGCCAAACCGGTCATGCTTGAGGATGTTGCAGGCAGCAGAACGTTCTCCACGGCATCGCCAGACTCTGTCACGTGCTCAGTGTACCTGCTTTCATCTGAAGAGCACAGGGCGCCAGTGGCGAATTTGCCAATCTTGGTGTTCTCTGGCAAATGCCAAACGTCCTGCACGGTGTTTGGCTGTAAGCACAACCCCCACCTGTGGACGTCGGGCCCTCATACCACCCTCATGGAGTCTGTTTCTGACCGTTTGAGCAGACACATGCACATTTGTGGCCTGCTGGAGGTCATTTTGCAGGGCTCTGGCAGTGCTCCTCCTTGCACAAAGGCGGAGGTAGCGGTCCTGCTGCTGGGTTGTTGCCCTCCTACGGCCTCCTCCACATCTCCTGATGTACTGGCCTGTCTCCTGGTCGTGCCTCCATGCTTTGGACACTACTCTGACAGACACAGCAAACCTTCTTGCCACAGCTCGCATTGATGTCCCATCCTGGATGAGCTGCACTACCTGAGCCACTTGTGTGGGTTGTAGACTCTGTCTCATGCTACCACTAGAGTGAAAGCACCGCCAGCATTCAAAAGTGACCAAAACATCAGCCAGGAAGCATAGGAACTGAGTGGTCTGTGATACCACATGTAGAACCACTCCTTTATTGGGGGTGTCTTGCTAATTGCCTATAATTTCCACCTGTTGTCTATTCCATTTGCACAACAGCATGTGAAATTTATTGTCAATCAGTGTTGCTTCCTAGGTGGACAGTTTGATTTCACAGAAGTGTGATTGACTTGGAGTTACATTGTGTTTAAGTGTTCCCTTTATTTTTTTGAGCATTGTATTTTTATTTTTATGGGGCTTTGTTCTCGGATAATTGTATTCTTTCGCAGTAAATCCTTTTTTAAACCTGACAATGCAGTTGGATTAGCAAGATTCTAGGCTTTCGACCCATGTGAGACACTTGTATTTTCATGAATGTTTAATGACTACATGTATCAAGCACCGTATGTTGTCGAATTTAATCCCGCTAACGGGTTCGGTGCGCAGAGACGTTAACAAATATTGGCAAATCAGCCATTCTATGCAGTTTCCTATTATACACTGAACAATATGAAGTGAAATTCAATGTGTTGTATTGCGTGTGAATTGAATTTCAGTGACAAGTTTTCAGGGAACAAGCGTCTGGGGGACGTAGCGAACAGAACGCTAGAACAGTTAAAAAAAATATATATTTCCTCTATCGCGAAACTACTTGGTATTGTGATACTTGGCCTTGTATTGTACCGTTGGTATTGCGACAACACTAGCTCCAACAGTGTACTTACTACTAACAACACTGTAATTAGAATGGTAAAGTGCAATGTCGAACACGATGCACAAATTACACACAAGCTAGCTATTAATAGTAAAAAAACATCTAGTTTGGGAAATCAACATGTTAGATTGCACTACAGTCATTTAGCAGGCTCTTATCCAGAGCAAGACTACTGCTTTCATGTTGCCAGCCATGTAGCCCCTGCCTGGAGTGTATGACACATGGGAGCAACCAATGCAGTGTTCTATCTGTAAAGTTGTGAATGATTCACCTCACTGAATAAACTCCTGAGACTTTCCCCCTGCAGTCAGTGTATGACAGGGTGGTTACCGCTGGCATGGTGATGACATCGGTGTTCATAGGTCAGGTGGTGCCCAGGGCACATCACATTCACAGCAGAGTTCAAAGCCAAAGCCCCATGTATCTTTCCTCTAGCTCTCTGCTGCTGACAGCCAGTTCTGACTGCCCTGCTACCCCAGTGTCAAGTCCACCAACCGCTGATAAAGAACCACTGTTTCCGTGTTTTATTGATTCCGGTATTCCTCATTGCTGGTTTTGTGTAGAATCTATTGTAGGGCTCACCCCATTTAGTTGACTGGGGGTTGATTGGCTGTTTGTCAACTTTATTCTTAGGTGAGCTGTGGCAACAAAAAAAAAGTTATGGCACACGAGACACTTGAGTGGACTAATCCATTGTTGAGGCTGCAGGGATGGCACACCAGTATCGCCAGTTGTACATTTACCCTTATTTACCATACTTTCTTATCTACAATGTTTGTTTGGTAAGGGTCATTTATTTTAATGCATTTCATTTATTACATTTTCAGCGTTGTAGGAGTGGACACGTTGTTTGCAGAGTACACAACCTAGGTTAAACTTGTGACAAAAGTGTTGGGTTATTTCATTCCATTTACGGTTTGTAAATCTAGTCATTTTGTTTGGAGCACTCCTGTTAATCTTGTGTAAGGACATGCACCTGATTATGTAGGCTTATACATGTACCCATTTGGGGGATCTGATACTATTTCTGATAGAGATGCTTCATACTGATGGTGAGTTAAGACAAAGTAACTTTTCTTTGCCTAAAAAAGGTAAAGGAAGTCAGTTTTTAAATAATTGAAAAAAGGCTACTTTGAGGAACTATTGCCAATTTGAGCAAGCTTTCTCTTTCTATAACCACAGCATGAAAGGTGAAAAAAAAAATGTCAAGCTCAGATCCGGTGGAAATGTCATAAAGGCCTACCTTATTATTTACTTATGCAAATAGCCTATTGCTGTGTCTGTCAGGAGCTCACTGGTGCAGTAAACTGAGGGCCCAGAATATTTTATAAAATTGTTCCAGTTTGCTAGAGCAAGCGTCAGGCCAGACCTAAGTTAATAGTTGATACAATGTTTAAAGTTCCTTGCAGACAGGCCATGCATAGCAAATGTGATTTATAGGATATATATTTTTCTCATATTTTCTAACTGTGTGTCTGCAATGTTTGTTTATTGGCAATGGTAATAGAATATACTTTTAGATGTAGTATTTTCATTTAGATAGATCTGGTTAACCACATGACATTGATTTTGAGATATGAAGGCTTCATTTTACATTTAAATTAAAATAACAGGCAACGCTGTTGTAGCATATTACCGTCAACTAGAAGTTGCCTAATGGCAGAATCTGGGAATGCCACCAGCAGGAAGAGGGGGCGGGTCTGGAACAGGATTTTGTTGTCTTCTGGTTAAGCTATAATCTCTGGCTCCTTTAATTTGTCTCAATTTTTAATTGCTGTGCTTAAGCATCAAACAGTAACCTACATTATAGTGGATTTTATTCAAACATAGGGTGTGTCTATATATGGGAAAATACACATTAAAAAAAATGTCCACCAATCAATTGGTCGAAAGAACAGATCTCGGTCAACCAAGACGTTTTGTTGTTAGGGACAGCCCTAATCTATTGACTAGGCAACCTCTGCTTTTATATGTTTTGTCTCTAGGTTTGATGTAGGTACTACTCTTGCTGCTCTGTCAAAGGGTTCCCTTTCTCTTGCAAAAAAGCAACAGGTGGAAATTGACTGAATAATATAAGGAATGTAATTGAATGATCTTCCAGTAGGTTACAACTAGAGGTCGACCGATTAATCGGAATGGCCGATTTTTAATTAGGGCCGATTTATAATCGGTCATCTTTTTTTTATACCATTTATTAATGACCGAAGGCTCATGTTTCTGTGTGTTTTATAATTAAATCTTGATATTTGATAGCGCGGTCTGACTGAGCGGTGGAAGGCAGCAGCAGGCTCATAAGCATTCATTCAAACAGCACTTTCTTCCGTTTGCCAGCATCTTTTCGTAATGCTTGAAGCACGGTGCTGTTTATGACATCAAGCCTATCAACTCCTGAGATTAGGCTGGAAATACCTTTAGTGCCTATAAGAACATCCAATAGTCAAAGGTCTATGAAATACAAATGGTATAGAGAGGAATAGTCCTATAACTACAGCCTAAAACTGAATATTGAAGACTCAAGTTAAAAGGAACTATTCATATGTAATGCGCAAGGCACATATTGCACTTTTACTTCTAACTTTTTTTTGCATTATTTAAACCAAATTGAACATGTTTCATTATTTATTGTATTATATTAAAATAAGTGTTCGTTGTTCATTCATTGCCTGCGTCCGTAATGGGTCCGCGGTCAAACGACCATCCCTCATCACTGTCAAACGCTCCCTAAAACACTTCAGCGAGCAGGCCTTTTTAGTCGACCTGGCCCGGGTATCCTGGAAGGATATTGACCTCATTCCGTCAGTAGAGGATGCCTGGTTATTCTTTAAAAGTGCTTTCTTCACCATCTTAAATAAGCATGCCCCTTTCCAAAAATGTAGAACCAGGAACAGATATAGCCCTTGATTCACTCCAGACCTGACTGCCCTTGACCAGCACAAAAACATCCAGTGGTGTTCTGCATTAGCATCAAATAGCCCCCGTGATATGCAACTTTTCAGGGAAGTCGGGAACAAATATACACAGGCAGTTAGGAAAGCTAAGGCTAGCTTTTCAAGCAGAAATTTGCATGCTGTAGCACAAACTCAAAAAGGTTCTGGGACACTGTAAAGTCCATGGAGAATAAGAGCACCTCCTCCTTGCTGCGCACTGCACTGAGGCTAGGAAACACTGTCACCACCGATTTTAAAATCCACTATAATTGAGAATTTCAATAAGCATTTTTCTACGGCTGGCCATGCTTTCCTCCTGGCTACCCCTACCCCGGTCAACAGCCCTGCACTCCCCACGGCAACTCACCCAAGCCTCCCCCATTTCTCCTTCACCCAAATCCAGATAGCTGATGTTCTTAAAGAACTGCAAAAAAGGGGTTGTTTGCAAATGTATGGAAGCATGTGAAACTGTGTCCTATTCCGAAAGACTGCAAAGAACCCATTACTCCTGCCAATAGTCGACCAACTAGTCTACTCCCAACACTCAGTAAGATATTGGAGGGTATTGTGAGTAGACAAATGTGGGAGTATATGGAAAAGAATGATCTGATTACAGCCAATCAGCATGCTTATCACAAAAACCATTCCACTGCATAGGTTGACATGACTGACCAGTGGCTCAATGCTATGGATAATGGCAGGTTTGTAGGTGTACTATTTTTAGATTTCAGTGCAGCATTTGGTTTAGTGGATCATGAAATTTATTTTTGACAAAATTAATGCATTATGATTTTAAGGAGGTAGCATTGAATTGGGTACAGTCATATCTAACTGACAGGAAACAGTCCAATAATATCAATGGTTCATTTTCTTCCCCTAATGTGTTAAACTCTGGAATACCGCAGGGCAGCTGCCTTGGGCCACTTCTCTACTTAATATACACCAACGACCTTCCCTATGCCTTGGTTGAAACTCAAGCTACTATATTTGCAGATGATACTACAATTTATGCAGCAAGACAATCTGTTCAACAGGTACAGCAAACTTTGCAAGGAGATTTGGAGATTATCAGGAAATGGGGTTTGCCAAAACAAACTTGCTTTAAACACCAAGAAAACCAAAGTTATGTTGGTTTGTTCAACTAGGAAAAGGCCAAAACAGCATGGGATACAATTAAGTATGGGAGGAGTACAAATTGAAGAAGTGGCAGAAACCAAACTACTGGGAGTGCAGCTAGACAACTGCTTATCATGGTTGTCTCAAATAACTAATCTATGTATAAAAAAAATATTAAAACAGCATGTATAATCAGAAGGATAGCTAAATATTTACCAGGGAAAATCCTTCAGCAAATAACATAGGCATTGGTTGAGTCAAGTGAACTATTGTTCTGTGGTCTGGGGAAATGCATCATCTAGTGAAGTTAGGAGGCTGCAGAATGCACAGAATAAAGCAGCAAGGATTCTTTTAAGGCTGAGATATGGTTCTTCTGTTGCAGTCATGCGCAGTGTTCTTGGTTGGTCATCAATCGACAAGATAATTGAATTTTTAAAATTTTTATTTCATAATATACATCATTTAAAACGGCCAAGTTCTATTCACAACGGTATTCAGTTGGTAAGAGACAGACATTCCGTAAATACTAGGAATAGATTGTCCATCTATGTGTTATCCAGACAGAAAAAAGAAATGGGCAAAAGAACATTTCGATTTAGAGCAATAAAGAAATGGAGTAAATTAACTGAGCTAACTAGAAACCTTTCAAAATATATAAGTTTAAACATTATTTAAAAACAATTTAAATATAGTATATAGAAATGTTGTGTGACTATAGTAGATTGAGTATTTATTGGGTCATTATGCTAGTGTATTATGTATGTTTGTAATAGTGCGTTTATGTGAAAGTGTGTTTGTATTATAAATTGTATTATAAATTGTATTTTAATGTTAAAGACTCTTGGAAGATTAGTCCAAATGGGGACTAAAAGAGATCCTAATCAAATCAAAACCGGGACCCCTACAAATCAGCCGGGCTAAACAATCTGGACCCTCTCTTTTTAAAATTATCTGCCGAAGTTGTTGCTACCCCTATTACTGGCCTGTTCAACCTCTCATATCGTCTGAGATTCCCAAAGATTGGAAAGCTGCCGCACTCTGGACCCAAGTTGCTACAGACCTATATCTATTCTACCCTGCCTTTCTAAGGTCTTCGAAAGCCAAGTCAACAAACAGATGACCAACCATTTTGAATCCCACCGTAACTTCTCCGCTATGCAATCTGCTTTCAGAGCTGGTCATTGTTGCACCTCAGCCATGCTCAAGGTCCTAAACGATATCATAACCGCCATCGATAAGAGACATTACTCTGCAGCCGTATTCATCGACCTGGCCAAGGCTTTTGACTCTGTCAATCACCGCATTCTCATCTGCAGACTCAACCGCCTTGGTTTCTCAAATGACTGCCTGGTTTACCAACTACTTCTCAGAGTTCAGTGTGTCAAGTCGGAGGGCCTGTTGTCCGGAACTCTGGCAGTCTCTATGGGGGTGCCACAGGGTTCAATTCTCGGGCCGACTCTTCTCTGTATACATCAATGATGTCGCTCTTGCTGCTGGTGGTTCTCTGATCCACCTCTACGCAGACGACACCATTTTGTACACTTCTGGCCCTTCTTTGGACACTTAACTAAGCTCCAGACGAATGCCATACAACACTGCTTCCGTGCTAAATTGTAATTATTTCGGCGCTATGGCCTATTTATTGCCTTACCTCCCTAATCTTCATTTGCACACACTATATAGACTTTTCTATTGTGTTATTGACTGTATGCTTGTTTATTCCATGTGGAACTCTGTTTGTCGCACTGTCGCTTCATCTTGGCCAGGTCATAGTTGTAAATGAGAACTTGTTCTCAGCTGGCCTACCTGGTTAAATAACAAATCATAATTGGCCGACCTAGTTACGCCTCTCCCCTATTTGCCAAAATAGTTTGAATGCATTGATATGTAGGCTACGTGTGCCTTTAACATAAAAAATTAAAATATACGTAGTTCTGTCCTTGAGCAGTTGTTTTGTGTGGTCCCCAGGAAGAGTAGCTGCTGCTTTTGCAACAGCTAATGGGGATCCTAATAAAACACATATTAGTCAACGCAGGCCCCTGTGCCTTTGGGTCACCTTGTCCTGGGTGCTATGTTGAAGCAAATGCTGGAATTGATCTTCTCTTCCAATGCTCTCGTCATTTACCTCTCTGTCGTTGTTGAGAAAGAAATGAGGAGTAGGGACACGAGGAATGCATTGGAGGAGAAGAAGCCCAGGAATCAAGAAAAATACTTTGAGATTCCCCCTTAGCATTTAACAGCTGTGTTTTGTTTACTGGTCTGGGTGAGACTGTGATCCTGCTCCCAGTAGATTAAGAGGCTTACCGTGGCGGATGGCCGTGGTTGTAAACTCAGGTTAATCCCAAGTATCAATTGGTTCCTGAGTGTACTATGTTTTCCTGTATGCTTGGAAGCACTCATGTCCTTTTTACTTTGAGTTTGTATAAAATTAAGTAATAGTTAAGATGTTTAGAAACTAGAGGTCGACCGATTATGATTTTTCAACGCCAATACCGATTTATTGGAGGACCAAAAAAGTCTACCGATTTAATCAGCCTATTAAAAAAAAAAAAAAACTCATTTGTAATAATGACAATTAACACAATACTGAATGAACACTTATTTTAATTTAATATAATACATCTGTAAAACCAATTTAGCCTAAAATAAATAATGAAACATGTTCAATTTGGTTTAAATAATGCAAAAACAGTGTTGAAGAAAGTAAAAGTGCAATATGCGCCATGTAGGAAGCAATATGTGCCATGTAAGAAAGCTAATGGTTCAGTTCCTTGCTCAGAACATATGAAAGCTAGTGGTTCCTTTTAACATGAGTCTTGAATATTCCCAGGTAAGAAGTTTTAGGTTGTTATTATGACTATTTCTCTCAATACCACTTGTATTTCATTAACCTTTGACTATTGGATGTTCTTATAGGCACTAGTATTGCCAGTGTAATAGTATAGCTTCCGTCCCTCTCCTCGCTCTTCCTGGTTCGAGTCCAGGGAGCACATCGACAACAGCCACCCTTGAAGCAGTGTTACCCATGCAGAGCAAGGGGAACAACCACTCCAAGTCTCAGAGCGAGTGATGTTTGAAACGCTATTAGCACGCACCCCGCTAACTAGCTAGCCATTTCACATCGGTTACACTAGCCTAATCTCGGGAGTTGATGGGCTTGAAGTCATAAACAGTGCTGTGCTTGCGAAGAGCTGCTGGCAAAACGCACGAAAGTGCTTTTGGAATGAATGCTTACGAGCTTTCTGCTGCCTACCATTGCTCAGTCAGACTGCTCTATCAAATCAGACTTAGTTATTACATAATAACACACAGAAATATGAGCCTTCGGTCATTAATATGGTCGAATCCGGAAACTATCATCTCGAAAACAAGACGTTTATTCTTTCAGTGAAATACGAAACCGTTCTGTATTTTATCTAACGGGTGGCATCCCTAAGTCTAAATATTCTTGTTACATTGAAGGTTGTGCAATGTTATGTCATTATTATTCTAAAATTCTTTAATGAGCCAGGCGGCCCAAACTGTTGCATATACCCTGACTCTGCGTGCAATGAACGCAAGAGAAGTGACACAATTTCACCTGGTTAATATTGCCTGCTAACCTGGATTTCTTTTAGCTAAATATGCAGGTTAAAAAATATATACTTCTGTGTATTGATTTTAAGAAAGGCATTGATGTTTATGGTTAGGTACACATTGGAGCGACGACAGTCCTTTTTCACAAATACGCACCGCATCGATTATATGCAACGCAGGACACGCTAGATAAACTAGTAATATCATCAACAATGTGTAGTTAACTGGTGATTATGATTGATTTTAACATTTTTATAAGAAGTTGAACCTTTCTAGCTCAGGGGGTTCCGCTAGCGGAACACCTCGACAACGTTCCGCTGAAAAGGCAGCGCGCTAAATATTCTTTAGAAATATGTACCTTTCACACATTAACCTCCTCTAGGGTATGTGGGATACTAGCGTCCCATCTGGCCAACATCCAGTGAGATTGCAGAGCGCCAAATTCAAATACAGAAATGCTCATTATAAAAATTCAGAAAACAAAACATTTTACATAGGTTTAAAGATGAACTTCTTCTCCAACCACGGTGTCAGATTTATAAAATGCTTTTCGGCAAAAGCATACCTAGCCCAGAACACAGCCCAGTTGACAAATTATTACAAACCGTAACCAGCCAAGCGGAAGTGTTACAAAACTCAGAAATGGAGAGAAAATTAATCCCTTACCTTTGCTCTTCATATGGTGGCAATCAGAAGACGACATTCATTTACTCAGTAAATGTTAATTTTGTACGATAAATTCTTATGTCCAAAAAACGATTGTTTTGTTTGCGTCTTCAGTAATCCACATGCTCAAACTCAGTCAAAACAGGCAGACAAAATCCAAATTGTATCTGTAAAGTTCATAGAAACATGTCAAACAATGTTTATATTCAATCCTCAGGTTGTTTTTAGCCTAAATGTTCTATAATATTTCCACCAGACAATAACGTTGTCAATATAAAAGGTAAACAAGAAATGCACTCTCTCGGGATTGCGCATGAAAAAGCTCTGCGACACGGTAGGGTCCACTCATTCAGACTGGTCTTACTCCCTCATTTATAAGAATACAAGCCTGAAACAATTTCTAAAGACTGACATCTAGTGGAAGACATAGGAACTGCCAATTGAGCCCTAAGTCAATGGATACTGTAATGGCATTGAATAGATAACTACAAAACCAACAAACTACTTCCTGAATGGATTTTTCTCAGGTTTTCGCCTGCCAAATCAGTGCTGTTATACTCAGACACTATTTTAACAGTTTTGGAAACTTTAGTGTTTTCTTTCCAAATCTACCAGTTATATGCATATCATATCTTATGGGCCCGAGTAGCAGGCTGTTTAATTTGGGCATGCTTTTCATCCAAAATTCCAAATGCTGCCCCCTACCCTAGAGAGGTTAACAAGTCCAATACAGCAAATGAAAGATAAACATCTTGTTAATCTACCCATTGTGTCCAAAAATGCTTTACAGCTAAAGCACAACATATGATTATGTTAGATCACCGCCAAGTCGAAAAACACACACAGCCATTTTTCCAGCCAAAGATAGGAGTCACAAAAAGCAGAAATATAGATAAAATGAATCACGAACCTTTGATCATCAGATGACACTCATAGGACATCATGTTACACAATACATGTCTGTTTTGTTTGATAATGTGCATATTTATATCCAAAAATCTGCTTACATTGGCGCCTTACGTGCAGTAATGTTTTGATTCCAAAATATCCAGTGATTTTTGCAGAAACACTCATAATAAACATTGATAAAAGATCCTAGTGTTATTCACAGAATTAAAGATATGCTTCTCCTTAATGCAACCGCTGTGCCAGATTTTTTAAAAACTTTACGGAAAAAGCATAATCTGAGAACTGCGCTCAGAACCCAAAACAGCCAGAGGAATAGCCGCCATTTTGGAATCAACAAAGTTAGAAATAACACCATAAATATTCACTTACCTTTGATCTTCATCAGAAGGCACTCCCAGGAATCCCAGTTTGACAATAAATGACTGATTTTGTTCCATTTATGTCCAAATAGCCACTTGTTGTTAGCGTGTTCAGCCCAGTAATCCATCTTCATGAGGCACAGATACTTCGTCCAGACAAAACTCGAAAAGTTCTGTTACATCGTTTGACATGTTTCTAAAGGAATGTATGGAATTGATTGCTAGGATGTTTTAACATATAACATCAATAATGTTCCAACCGGAGAATTGCTTTGTCTTCAGAAAAGGCACTGGAACCAGAGGTAACTCTGTCGGGAGCTCGCGTCATGAGACCGAGACTCTCTGCCAGACCACTGACTCAAACAGGTCTCATGAGCCCCTCCTTAAATGTAGAATCCTCATTCAAGTTTCAAAAGACAGTTGACATCTCGTGGAAGCCCTAGGAAGTGCAACCTCATCCATATCTCAATGTGTACTCGGTAGGCCAAGCTTTGAAAAACTACAAACCTCAGATGTCCCACTTCCTGGTTGGATTTTTCTCAGGTTTGCCTGCCATGAGTTCTGTTATACACAGACATCATTCAAACAGTTTTAGAAATGCCAGTGTTTTCTATCCAATAATAATATGCATATATTAGCATCTGGGACAGAGTAGGAGGCGGTTCACTCTGGGCACGTTATTCATCCAAATGTGAAAATGCTGCCCCCTATCCCAAAAAGGTTCATGCTTGCTAGCAACTTACCTTGGCTTACTGCATTCGTGTAACAGGCAGGCTCTTCGTAGAGTGCAATGTAATCAGGTGGTTAGAGCGTTGGACTAGTTAACTGTAAGGTTGCAAGATTGAATCCCCGAGCTGACAAGGTAAAAATCTGTCTTTCTGCCCCTGAACAAGGCAGTTAACCCACCGTTCCTAGGCCATCATTGAAAATGTGTTCTTAACTGACTTGCCTAGTTAAATAAAGTATAAATAAAGGTGTAAAAGGTTTTTTAAATCGGTGTAAAAAAATACTGATTTCCGATTATGAAAACTTGAAATTGGCTCAATTAATCGGTCGACCTCTTAGAAACCATGAGACTAAAAAGGCGATTGATTGAATTATTAAAATAATTATTTGAGCCCTGTTGTTTTGAAGCCCTTGTCAGTTGATTTAATTTGTATTGTTATCAGCCAATTCAGACCCAAAATTAGTTTGGGTCTGCCTGGAGATTTGGCTGTAGAGTCAGCCATTAGTCTGTCCTGCTTTCTACTGTTCTATTGGACAGCCATTGGGATGGGAACGGAAGTGGGCTGCCTTCAGCTGGATGAATCTGGGTCATCTCTCTATCCTGCATGTGTCAGGGTCTCCCTACAGGGTGAACCAAGGGCTCCAGACTGAACTGCCACCGTGACATGACCAGACTACCTCATAGGGCTGGAGTAGTGGGTTGTTGGTGGAAGTTAGAAGAAGAGGGGTTATTGGGAGAGTTGTACAGGTGACTCACCTGATGAAAATGAGGATGTTTTGAATTCTTGCGGGGTGTCACATTGTTGACCAAGCCTTAAGTATATTACAGTCTATTGATTCAAGAGGTCAGCTGCATTATTGTGACCTCTCCATATCTTTCTGGTTCTCAGTATTGTGACGAGATGGCTTTAGACCAAGGGGGCCCACAAAATTGGGGAGTAAAACGGGGCACACATTGTAGTTTATTTTTTTTGTCTCGTGGGCTGGAGGAAGTACCTCCTTTTTTTCTCCCCAATTTCGTGGTATCCAATTGTCCCATCGCTGCAACTCTCGTACGGACGCAGGAGAGGTGACGGTCGAGACTCGTGAGTTCTCCAAAACACGACCCAGCCAAGCCGCACTGCTTCTTGACACAATGCTCGTTTAACCCGGAAGCCAGCCGCACCAATATGTCGGAGGAAACACCGTACACCTGGCGACTGTCAGCTTGCATGCGCCCGGCCCGCCACAGGAGTCTAGATCGCGATGGGACAAGGAAATCTCAGCCTGCCAAACCCTCTCTTAACTCGGGCAACACTGGGCCAATTGTGCGCAGCCTCGTGGATCTCCCAGTCACAGCCAGCTGTGACACAGCCTGGGATCGAACCTGGGTCTGTAGTGACGCCTCAAGCACTAAGGCACAGTGCCTTAGACCGCTGCGCCACTCGGGATGCCCCGCAAATTGATTTTAACAAACATTTGGTCCCCCAAAAAATGTAGCCCTCCGTTTAATTTCTAAATCACGACGCGATCCTTGTGCCCAAAAATGTGCCCACCTCTGCTTTAGACACATGATCTTTACTGTCATATGAATGTTCTCGTCCCCATCCCCAGTTCCATGTGGTGTCTGTCATGCATAATACTGACCGCTCGCTCTCCTTTTCTCTCTCTCAACTTTCTCTCATGCTCATATTCTTCCTGCTCTTTCTCTTTCCAGATGCGGTTTAGAACTGACTGGTAACCCTACTGCAGGCGTTATCCTCGTCTTGTTCCTGAAGCCAGAGCTTTTGGGGGGCAGAGTCCTGCGTTAGTGGCAGAGCCTCCATCCCCCAGTTAGCCGGCGTCGTTGTTGTGCATCGGAACGCCATCACTGTCAGTGTGTCTGGTGTTCATTAGATTGAACTGATCTGATCTTCTGACTGGGGAAACTGCAGCAGCTGCAAGCCACGCCTTGTGCTCGACCATCCCTGGCCCCGCCCACATATCCCTGCTGCCACCATGGTGCTGTCACAACGGCAACGAGACGAACTGTGAGTAACACATACACGACCAACCATGTTAAAACACACAACCTACAATTTTGTTGCAATAACTTGCTGAGCTGCCCTGTCTTTGATATCCACCACCAGCTGTTCCCTAGAGCCACCCTGAATAACACAGCCATGTGACATCAGCAGTACCTGTGACATCAGCAGTAACTCTATCAGGGACTGTGGCTGGTTAATGTCTTTATTAGGTGGGCTAGAAGCCCCATGAGCTCAATACTTGCATCTGTATTCAGCAAAGTGGGGAAAGCAGGTGAACACTGAAAATTGCATTTTCTTCCTAGCCCCACTGCAAAGTGCAAACCTTCTATGCCTTGTTAACCATTCGATCCATTCCAGAGACACAAAGCAACGCATCTCTAGCTAGTAGTTACCATTGTTCTCATCAGACAGACATGGATGTAGTGAAGGAAAATGCCAACTCACTCACAGCACAAGATGTGCATTGATTTTTGAAACCGACCAACTGAGGTGAACAATAATAACTAAAACTATCAGGCCCATCCAGGAAGAATCAATGATCTGTAGTTAGGTGGGGTGCTTGGGTCCCAGACACCCCTGAGGTCCCCAGCCCAAATATATTGATCTCCTCCTTCCTATCTCAAATGTTATTGATCACTATTCAGTTTGGCCTCAGTAACCCAAAAGATGGCATGAGGCAGAATATAACAAAGGATGTGGATGATGACACAGCCTAATATTCCTAGTGCAGAGGAGATCTCTTTAGCTTGTGGCCAAGGAAATGGTCTGAGGTATACAATGGCTTTTGTACTTTGTGGAAGTCCAGACAGTCCCATGTGTGTTGTCCCGCGAATCGTTAGCCAGAGGCATTGATTTGCGGAGTTCTCCCCACACACACAGAGATGTGTTCATCTCTGCAGTAAGTCAGGGTCGATGTTGAAGCCAATAGCAGTGGAGACACTGTTGTAGCCAGAAATAACAGGGTAGGTGTGTAACCATCCCTGCGGTGTCTATGAACCTGGTAATTAACTCCTGAGGTGGGGGATAGGGTTAACACAGCCCTGTGTCAGATCAGATGCATGATGAGAGTTGTGTAAGGTGAAGATATGTGGGGAGGGTGTGTGTGTGTGTGTGTGTGTGTGTGTATCTGAGCTCGGCCTGGGGTAAGGGGATTTCAGATCTATAGGAGGGGAGAGATGTCAAAGGTTATGCGTTTAATTAACACCCATTTCTGGGGTCACAATGCAGGAATGAAAAATACTTGTGTTTTTATATCTTGATGTGTTTTATATCGATGTGTTTTGTAAACTCAGATCAAAAATGCTTGTTGTAATAATAAGCTCTCGTTATCAATGAAATAGCTACATTCACGAACCGGTGTTCTATCAGCAGACAGAGCTCTGACTGTTGTGGAGCCACTTCTCACAGTACTTTTTTTTTCTTTTTTCAGAATGTTAGATTAACTTGAAAACATTAGGAAATGTAGCTGGCTACATTTTTCTGATAAACATTAGAAATATTATGATCGTGCATTTGTTTTTGCAAAAAAAATACCTAGCATTTTCATTATAAGCTCATTTTCTTAGCTAGCTATGTGGCTGCTGGCCAAATAGCATTGCCTTTCTGTTGTCATCTGAAGCTATTTTCTGCCGAATGTGTTGCACCAAATGTACTTTGTGAAGGAAAACGAGTTGCATGCCCCTGATCACTCTATTGAAGCAGAAAAATAACCGGTTGAAATGGTTTAATGATCTGCGTTTTGAAAATGTATCTGTAATATTGTGTTAGGAAGAGTTAGCCTAACAATGCATCTTTTATTTGCATTGATGAACTAAGTTAGTGCTGTTACCTTATCTGTAATGAGGTAGGTTGACAATGAATGTGTCGGTCATTCACATGACAGAACACTCGTCATTCTCTTGAAACTGTTTTAGTTTAGCCTTCGAAGACATGGGGCCAAAGGAACTCTCAGTATCGCTATTGAGTGTTCCGTTGGATTTCTAATCCTCCATGCTCTTTAATCAGAACACTGAGCAGGCTCCTCACATTCTTCTCCTTCTACTCCGTTATGTAATGCCTGGACACGCACTACAGGAAACCAGTATGGGACCATTGCTCCATGCGAGCCGCCAGGCCGATGAGGACCAGCATCTGTTGCATTCCATCTATTGTGGAGTCTGTTGGCCCTGGTGTTTTAAGAGAAGGCTCTTGACAGTAAAACACCCACTCCGATCTGTGTGACAGACCAACCGCCAGTCCCGCTCTGTGTTCTGTGAACCCTGGTGGGAAACCGGGTAGACATCTTGAGTCATTACATCTAAAACAATGGACTGACTGGAGGGAAATGGTGACTGCTACCAGCTGACTGCCCGCCTGCCCCGGCCTTCTCAATACTCTATGACCCCTGTTCCCCTCCCTCACCCTCTTCATGGTTTGTTATCAAGCCGCACACAAATGGATCTTGTTCCCGTTCTATTTAAAACTTCCTCCCCTCTGCCATTGCTTTTGTCTCAACTCAACTGTCAGATTGAGCTGGAGAGAGGTGGTTCTTCAGGGCATGTGTGAAAGCTTCTATAAATTGCTGATGCTTTTTGAAAGAGAAAGTCTAGTAGAAGAATGCATTTTGCTCACTGATATATAAGACATGTCACCATAGAGAGAGTTAGTTCAGGGAGAAAGAATGGGGAAGACATTTGTGTGCTGGTTTTGTAAGACTAGACTTTTTTGAGAAACTTTGGTTCTTGGAGGTCTTCCTCACTTATGTAAATTGTGTGTGTATATATATATATATATATGAAGCCTTATTCTGAAAACAAAAATATTTGTCTTAGGTGTCAGGCCTATTTTATCAGCTGTTATGATTACAAAATATATATTTTTTGCAACCAGTCCTTTTCTATTCTTATTTCTAGAACCAATGAAAAGCACGTATTTTGTTTTTCCATGGTCAGTGGATTCAAGCCCAGAGGCCACGACAGAGCCCCCCCCCCCTTATTATGAGGAAGACGTTAAAGCGTCTTTATTTTTTCCTGCTTCACAAAGAACCTCTTAGTATTTTCCAGGTCTTTAGTCAAATATGTTTCGTGTGACTGTGTTCCTTCTCAGCAGCCCCCACTGGCTGTGACTGCTCTGGCGTAGCTGCATCATGAATGTTACAGATTATTAATAAACAGTGAAAGTACATGTACAGGCTGAAGCTAAATGAATGTACAGGCTGAGGCTAATGGTACAGAATAGCAGTGAAGGGAACCTGAAGACAGACAGTACACACTCACACAGACCTTTGATCCGCATCTGTGACTGACTGGAAAATGGAGGCCTGTTTATTTATTTTTTTAAATCGATGCCGTTTTTCACTCTTGATTGTTACGTAACTTTTCCATGCCGTTTCTTTTTGGGATAGCTAAGCTTTTCGTCTCTCCCTGTGGAATTGTCAGCTGACGTTCCTGAATATGCTAAACATGGAGACGTCATCAAATGAACACATTTTGTCGGCCGATATATTGCTGTAGTGGTACAACAAGCTCAATCACTCCCTGTGCTCTGTATTGGGTGTGGCAGCTGGCTCCTATGGGAAATGGCTCACACCTGTCCACCTTGTCGACACACTCACCCCTGTGGCGTGCTTCTGGTGGGCTGGGTATCGAGTTTGGCTGGGTGGGCTGGCAAGGGGTCCATCATTAATATGTTCTAATATCCAGCCTGTCAGATATGCACAGACCTGATTGTGTGTGACACAACTGTTCTAACTACACTGAAAAATGCTGGTGCTCAGACCATGATAACATACATTTCTCAGAGCATATTTCTTGAAACCTGTTCCTGTTAGAGGATGTTTTTGCTTGTTGAACCTAGTGCATTAAATGTTGGACAAATGTGCTTTGTATACATTACACAAGCATGTAGTGTACTTCAGCAGGCTAATCTAACTGAACCTGACTTGTGGGTCTTGCCGCTAGTCCTCTCTACTGCTAAAAGCTGAATACATGAGTTGGTAATCTAAAGCCTGTGCTCCCCCACTCTCCCTCGTTGGTATCGCCCCTTCTCTTGATTTCTCCCTCTTGCGCTCTCCTCTACCCCATTTCTTTTTTCTTTTTTTTTTAACATTCAAGCTGAACAATGTAACACCTGGTAGGTTTAGTCTGCCCTTGACTGCTGAGAGGCGCGGCCACTGCAGAGCCCACCAAATCCCATTATGCTTGCTACTAGTGGAAGAGGCCATTAGTTGTATGACGAATCTACGTCAGATTGTGTTCACCATGCATATTTTGTGTGTGGTGTGCATTTGTAGCTGACTCAACATTTCCAAGCTAGACACACAAACACACACCTCACCTCCATGTGTTGTAGAGCTCACTGACCCTCCAACCAGCAGATCAGTACCATGTCATTGCCTCTGTATGGAGTGGGGAAACTGACTTGGTTGGTACTGGTAAATACTACAGTCAGAATTACCTTCATTTCACTCCCTTTCCCTGTGCAGATTCACAGCTGTTTAGATAGCACTCCATACTGCACTCCTACACTAAGTGCCCGAACCATGCTGGGCTCCTCTAATCTAATCCCAAACCAGTCAATTCCATTTTAACTGGTGCCTCCACTGCTAAAGGGGATGCATTAGCTGGCTGAGTATTGACTGTGACATACCCACCTATCTCACAGACCAATAATAAGTGAACTAAGCCTACTTTATGGTATTATTATTAACCTTTTTAACGCGAGTTCCAAATAGCTCTAACGGTCATCCTAGTGTGAGCTATTTTGTTTACAAAAAAAATGAAGTTTAATGCACGTGATGTCACTGTTAAAAATATGATTATTACGCAACGGGAGAGTTAACCCGTGCGGCCTGCTAATCATGTATAGGCTATGTTTCCACTTGTCAATTTCCAATTATTTTCTGACAACCGTTTGAATTGAGGTGTGTTCCGCTTCTATATTAATTCACACAAATTAGCACATTTCACTGTTGCGGACCATTTATGTTTGAGGCTTTGACCGGCTCCGTAATTTTCTCTCTTCGTGGAGATCCCAAGCATTTCCACAGATGAATTATGCAGACATTTGCACAGTCTTGCACAAACCTTTTTCCCCTGGCACATTTTCTGGCTGGTGCTCGCATTCTGTGAATTGTTGTTTTTCCTTAAAAATAGTAACTTTGGACGTGTGCGTTCCTATTAAATTAAGTGCCTTATTTTCTATATATCGTGTTGTCATTTCTACTGTATACATACATTCTGTATGCTAATTTATTTAGTTTTATTCACGGTTTCAAGAACTGGTGCAAATCATGCATTCCGATTGAGTAGATTGTGATGGAAACTATATGATGTGGTTGAAATACATTTTTGAAGGTTGAACTGATTTATGATGAGCCTAATGTTCAGCTATGTGTGGCACCATGTTTGTTGACAATATACAATGCATTTGGAGGGTCACGTAAACATCTGTCAGACCAAAAAGGTAATGACAAAATGAGGTGAAGGAATGGTTCACTAATCTTTTGAGTAAACTTCCGGAAGAGAATGATCGTAGACTACATACCCCCTTCAACATGAGTACTGAAAACCGACCAAACTCATATCGTCTCGTCTTTGGTTGATGTGAGAACTAATGGTGGTGAGTACAAACTACTCTAAATCGTTAGTAATCCGATGGGTAAAGAAAGGTTTATTTCAATCAATGGTGAGCTCAACTGTGAAGTGATAAATTGTCAATAGTAATTGCTATTAGCTAATAATTCATATTGTGGTTTCTGTAGGCTGTGAGTTCGCTAAATATGACTGCTTGTGTTATGGCAATCTTTCTTCGGTTAGTGCCAGGACTAATGTAGCCTTCATTTTCCGGTTTGGATAATTGTGTTATGCTGTCGCAACGTTTGAATGTCTAAACATTGTAAACCACGTCACATTCAGGACAACTTGGTAAGGACTGTTTGTGCAAAATGTGAAAAGAAAAAAGGGTGGCCAGCTCAAACGTTGACTGTTGCGTCAATCGAAACTGGACGTTTCTAATCACACCAGGTTGAGAGTACACTCCAGGGACCACTGTAGAATGATCGGACCAGTTTGTTGGTACGTGTCAATAGGGCTGGGCGGTATATAATATTTTATGATATACTGGTATTGATGCAGGGACCAGTTTGTTTTTACTTTACCTTCTATAATGGTATTTGAATGTTAACTTCTCAGGGTTAGGCGCCCCGACTGTCGCAGATTTTTAGAGAAACAACAAATGTTCGTACATATGTGTCTTATATCGGCTGAAAGCTTAAATTCTCGTAAATATAACTGCACTGTCCAATTTACAGTAGCTATTACTGCGAAAAAATAGGTCTGATATATTCCACTCTGATGGTGAAATGTGTACTTAAATCAGAGCAAGATTTCAGAATGTATCAACCCAAGGGTCCCAGAGATAAAATGAAGTGCTGTTTTGTTAGAGAAAATCCTTTGTCATATCCTAAAAAGGTCCATACAGCATACACGATCGATTTTGTATTTTCACTCGTTCAATTTGCAAAGAAAGGAATCTGTGAAAATCTAACCCTAAACGTTCTTTCAACCAGTCAAATCAACAACAAAAAAATCCCCCCAGCCCCAGCTGAAACACCTGACTCTAATCACCTAACTGATCTTCAGTTTAGAATGCAATTTGATTAAACAGCTGTGTTTGCCAGGGATGGAAAAAAGTGCGACATCAATCAGGCCCTTGGGGAAAGGAAATACCCACCTCTTCGCTAGAGGGTAAACATTTTTCTAATGGCTAAAATAGTTTCCCCACCCCCTCAATCTACAAACAATACCCCATAAAATACAAAGCCAAAAAAATAAAAATGCTTTAACATTTTCTTTCAGTGGGGGGGGTTATATTTATGTAAGTGTTCAGAATTTCTCCCATCAAGCGCTGTCAGGTTGGATGGGGAACGTTGCAACACAGCTATTTTCAGCTCTCTCCAGAAATATTCGATCAGGTTCAAGTCCTGGCTCTGGCTGGGCCTCAAGGACATTGAGACTTGTCTTGAAGCCACTCCCTCGTTGTCTTGGCTGTGTGCTTAGGGTCGTTGTCCTGTTGGAAGGTGAACCGTCGCTCCAGTCTGATGTCCTGACAAGGTTTTCAAGGCTATCTACTTTGCTCAGTTCATCTTTCCCTCCATCCTGACTAGTCGCCCAGTCCTGGCCGCTGAAAAACATTCCCACAGCATGATGCTGCCATCACCATGCTTCACCGTAGGGATGGTGCCAGGTTACTCCAGACATGACATTTTGCATTCAGGGCAAAGATTTCAATCTTGGTTTCATCAGACCAAAGAATCTTCTTTCTCATGGTCTGAGAGTCTTTAGATGCCTTTTGGCTAACTCCAAGTGGGCTGTCATGACTTTTACTGAGTGGCTTCTGTCTGGCCACTCTACAATAAAGGCCTGATGGGTGGAGTGCTGCAGATATGGTTGTCCTTCTGGAAGATTCTCCCATCTCCACAGAGGAACTCTGGAGTGACCATCGGGTTCTTGGTCACCTCCCTGACCTAGGCCCTTCACCCCAGCTCTAGGATTTCTTGGTAGTTGCAAACTTATTCCAAGAATGTTGGAATCCACTGTTCTTGGACCTTCCATGCTGCAGAACTGTTTTGGTACTCCTCCCCAAAAGTGACCCTCGACAAAATCCTGTCTCGGAGCTCTCCATTCGACCTCATGGCTTGGTTTTTGCTCTGACATGCACTGCCAATGGTGGGACCTTTTATATAGACAGGTGTGTGCCTATCCAAATTATATCTCGTCAATTGGATTTACCACAGGTGGACTCCAATCAAGTAGAAGAAACAGCAAGGATGATCAATGGAAACAGGATGCACCAGAGCTCAATTTCGAGTCTCATAGCAAAGGGTAGGAATACTTGTTTTTTTATTTTAGCTTTATTTAAACTAGGCAAGTCAGTTAAGAACATTCTTAATTACAACGACGGCCTAGGAACAGTGGGTTAACTGCCTTGTTCAGGGGCAGAATGACAGATTTTTACCTTGTCTGCTCGGTGATTCGCTCTAGCAATATTTCGGTTACTGGCCCAACGCTCTAACCACTAGGCTACCTGCCGCCCTGAATAAGATATCAGTTTATGTTAAAGACATTTGCAAAAATTACACACACAAAAAAATCACTAATTCATTATGAGGTATTGTGTGTAGGTTGCTGAGTTATTTAAAAAAAAACAAGTTTAGAATGAGACAAAACACAACAAAATTTGGAAAGTCAAGGGGTCTGAATACTTTGAATGCACTGTATGCACGCACACAGTACCAGTAAAAAGTTGACACCTAGTCCAGGGTTTTTATTTACTTTAACATTTGTTGAATTTCTTTCCTTCCATTTGAGCCAATCAGTTGTGCTGTCTCAAGATACAGAAGATTGCCCCATTGTGTAAAAGACAAAGTCCATTTTATTTTAAATATAACTAGGCAAGTCGGTTAAGAACAAATTCAAATTTACAATGATGGCCTCCCGAGGAACAGTGGGTTAAACTGCCTTCAGGGCAGAACGACAGATATACCTTGTCAGCTCGGGGATTCGATTCAGAAACCTTTCAGTTACTAGCCCAACGCTCTAACCACTAGGCTACCTGCCGCACCATTATGGCAATAACAGCTCAAATAAGCAACGGGTGGCAATTTCGAAGCATCAAAACTATGAAATAACACATGGAATCATGTAGGAACCACAAGTTTAAAAAAGTGAACAAATCAATAGCCACCCTTTGCCTTGACAGCTTTACATACTCTTGGAATTCTCTCAACCAGCTTCACCTGGAATACTTTTCCAACAGTCTTGAAGGAGTTCCCACATATGCTGAGCACTTGTTCGCTGCTTTTTCTTCAGTCTGTGGTCCAACTCATCCCAAACCATCTCAAATTGTGTGGCCAGGTCATCTGATGCAGCACTCATCACTCTCCTTCCTGGTAAAATAGCCCTTACACAGCCTGGAGGTGTGTTGGGTCATTGCCCTGGTGAAAAACAAAATGAGTGGGACTATGTGCAAACCAGATGGGATGGCCTATCACTGCAGAATGCAGTGGAAGCCATGCTGGTTAACCTGTTGCGTCGAGCCTTCCCGGATCCGGGATCGTGAATACAGCCTCAAGCTCATTACCATAACGCAACGTTAACTATTCATGAAAATCGCAAATGAAATGAAATTAATATGCTAGTGCTCAAGCTTAACCTTTTGTTAACAACACTGTCATCTCAGATTTTCAAAATATGCTTCTCAACCATTGCAAAATAAGCATTTGTGTAACAGCTAGCGCGGCTAGCGTAGCATTTAGCGTTAGCATCAGCAGATAACATTTTTACAAAAACCAGAAAATCATTCAAATAAAATCATTACCTTTGAAGAACTTCAGATGTTTTCAATGAGGAGACTCTCAGATAGCAAATGCTCAGTTTTTCCTGAAAGATTATTTGTTTAGGAGAAATCGCTCCGTTTGGTGCGTCACGTTTAGCTACGAAAACCTGTATCCAGGAGTGTAATTATCCCCGCAGCTCATTAGCATAACACAATGTTAACTATTCATGAAAATCGCAAATGAAATGAAATTAATATGCTAGCTCTCAAGCTTAGCCTTTTGTTAACACTGTCATCTCAGATTTTCAAAATATGCTTCTCAACCATTGCAAAATAAGCATTTGTGTAACAGCTAGCGCACCTAGCGTAGCATTTAGCGTTAGCATTAGCAGGCAACCTCTTCACAAAAAAACAGAAAATCATTCAAATAAAATCATTACCTTTGAAGAACTTCAGATGTTTTCAATGAGGAGACTCTCAGTTAGATAGCAAATGCTCCGTTTTTCCTGAAAGATGATTTGTTTAGGAGAAATTGCTCCGTTTGGTGCGTCACGTTTGGCTACCAAAGAAAACGAAAATTCAGTCTTCAAAACGTCGAACTTTTTTCCAAATTAACTCCATAATATCGACTGAAACATGGCAAACGTTGTTTAGGACCAATCCTCAAGGTGTTTTTCACATATCTCTTCATGATATATCGTTCGTTGAAAGCCTCCTCTCCTCTCAATCACTGGATGATTGCGTGCAGCTTGTAGATTACGCACCAATTTACACAAAGGACACTGGGCGGACCCGTGGTAAATGTAGTCTCTTATGGCCAATCTTCCAATGATATGCCTACAAATACGTCACAATGCTGCAGACACCTTGGAGAAACGATAGGAAGGGCAGGCTCATTCCCGGCGCATTCACAGCCATATAAGGAGACAATAGAAAACAGAGCTTCGAAAATTCTGCCCATTTCCTGGTTAAAGTATCATCTTGGTTTCGCCTGTAGCATGAGTTCTGTGGCACTCACAGATAATATCTTTGCAGTTTTGGAAACCTTAGTTTTCTTTCCAAAGCTGCCAATTATATGCATAGTCGAGCATCTTTTCGTGACAAAATATTGCGCTTAAAACGGGCACGTTTTTTTTATCCATAAATTAAAAGAGCGCCCCCTATATCCAAGAAGTTAAGTGTGCTGCGAATTCTAAATAAAATCACTTGTCACCAGCAAAGCACCATCACACCTTCATGCTTCACGGTGGGAACCACACATGCAGAGATTATCCGTTCACCTACTGTGTCTCTCAAAGACATGACGGTTGGGAACCAAAAATCTCACATTTGGACTCGGACCAAAAGACCGATTTTTCCACCAGTTTAAATGTCCATTACTCATGTTTCTTGGCCAAAGCAAGTCTCTTCTTATTGGTGTCCTTTTAGTAGTGGTTTCTTTGCAGCAATTCAACCATGAAGGCCTAATTCACGCAGTCTCTTCTGAACAGTTGATGTCTTACTTGGACTCTGTAGCATTTATTTTGGCTGCTGTTTCTGAAGCTGGTAACTCTAATGAACTTACTCTCCTCAGCATAGGTAACTCTGGATCTTCCATTCCTGTGGCAGTCCTCGTGAGAGCCAGATTCAATATTGCGCTTGAAAAAACTTTCAAAGTTCTTGAATTTTTCTGTATTGACTGACCTTCATGTCTTTTAATCTGTTATGGCTGCATCCCTTTGTTCTCAATTTCCACCTGAAGACATACCCAAATCTAACTGCCTGTAGCTCAGCCCCAGAGGCAAGGATATGCATATTCTTGGTATCATTTGAATGGAAACATTCTGAAGTTTGTGGACATGTTCATTGAATGTTGGAGAATATAACACAGTAGATCTGATGGAAGAAAAGAGAAAAAGAGCATACGTTTTCTGTTTTCTATTGCTGTATTATCTTTCACATGTACTAGAATAGGATGCTGGAGATAATTTTGATGGATAACACAAGAGGGCAACTGTAGGTGTGCAAAGTTTCAGACTGATAACTTCAGGAATGGGTGAGCTACATGACATTTAGCATGAAGTTGTGTACCCAAGTGGCCGAATTAGTGAAATGACCTATAACTATATACAACAGTTCAAATAACTATATACAACATATCAAAAAGCAATTCTAACACACGCCAAAAAAACAGTACACCCTTTGGAAGTCCTCAACATATTATTTTGCTGCTGTGCCATGTCCCATAGCAGTCTCTTTCTGATGTAAAGCAGAGGCAAACTGAATAAGTGGTGCAGTTCATGCGACACAGAACACAACGACGCCTCCATGCTGTGCCCTTTTGGCCCTGAGGCACAGTCATGCCTGCAGTAATGAACTGTGGCATATGAACACCACTGGGGGCAGAGGTAGAGCGGGCAGCTTGGCACCGGGGGCTCCCAGTCGGAGTCTCAATCACTGTGAAAGAAAACATTTAAAAAATATGTGTATTGTATGAGCCTTTTATCACATAAAATAAACATATGTATTGTATAGAGCAGAGGGAACAGTCCCTAAGGGGAAGTGCTGTTCCATTCAACTCCGGCCATTGGCGAGGGCCTGCCCTCCCCTGAACAGCACCCAATGGCTATTTCATATGGAAATGAAGAGGAGTAGCAGGCGCAGTGGCCATGTGTGTGTTTGCTGTTCTACTCCATGCCATTTTAATAAAATAATATATCTGACATGGTGTATATATATATATATATATATATATATATATATATCTATATATATATATATACCCAAACAAACCAACACACACACACACACAAACAAACCACACATTTCATTACAAATTTAAAATAAAAAATATTTTTTTGCAAAAAATGAATAAATATATACATTTCATAAAACGGCATTAGCACTTACCCGTCCAGAAGTATGTCCTGTCCTTGCAGAAACAGCTCCTCAGTTCCTGTTTGAATCACAACACTCAAAGATTCCTCAAACAAAAAATCTCACTTTCACTTTTGACTTTGACTTCGCTTTTCCTGATTTATTCGCCATGATGTCTTAAATGAAATCGTTGAAAATACCACTTTCCGAAATACAGCTGCGCGTAAACAAGCCTCTGATCGTCAAGGCGAGAATGGAGTTCGTTGCGCGTGCGATATCAAACAAGGAATTGTGTTCCAACCCAACACCATTACATACTGGCGTTTACCTCAGCTCATTGGCTATCTACCCAGCTAGATTTCAAGAAGATCATTGGGCAGAAATACAGTCCATCAATGAAGCTTCGCTAAAATGATTGGTGCGTAGGGTAGTCATTGCTCGTTGTCTTCAAATCAGTTCACTTCGGTCAATACTACACGCAAAAAAATGTTATTTGGCTGTGTTGCAAACATCCAGAGGAATGCACTGAAACCAACCATGACTAGATAAACGATGGTTTACCGTGTGTAATTACGTCGAATGCTCCGTAAAAAGTTGATAGAGATGGAATTCACGGCACAAACGGGTTACAAAATGTTTCGATTTAAGCTATAAAAATTGATTTTATCAAAGAAAACGGCACTTCATTTGATCACTGGGACCCTCAGGAAGAGAAATAAGAGCAAGATATCAGATTGTAAGTCATAATTTTACCTAAAGATGTGAATGTGTAAAAACTGTCATGGTGGAAAATGTTTAGGTTGATTGCTCTTAAACAAAAGCATGGTATTTGTTCTCTGTAATAGCTATTTTAAATTGGAAAATGGAGTTTGATTACCAAGATCCTAATCTTTTGAAGGATGTAAGACACTTGCATTTTCAAGAATGTTTGTTACGACGTATTTTTAGTTGTCACTCTGAAATTTCCCCTGATGTTGATTCCTGTACAGGGATCGCAGCCATAACAGGTTTTAAGCAATGATGGACTGTCCTTTATCTTTGCTTATTTGAGCTGTTCCTGCCTTAATATTGACTTGGTATTTTACCAAATAGCCCTATCTTCTGTATTCCACCCCTACCTTGTCACATCACAACTGATTGGCTCAAACTCATTAAAGAAAGAAATTCCACAAATGAACCTGCACAAAGGCACACCTGTTAATTGAAATGCATTCTGGATGGATTTATTCTGGATGAAAGAATGCCAAGCTTTTGTAAAGCTGTCATCAAGGCAAAGGGTGGCTACTTCGAAGAACCTAAAATATATTTGAATAGTTGAAAACTTTTGGTTACTACATGATTCCATGAGTGTCATTTCATAATTGATGTCTTCACTATTACTCTACAATGTAGAAAAGAGTCAAAATAAAGAAAAACCCTGGAAGGAGTAGGTGTCAACTTTTCAAATCAAATTTATTTATATAGCCCTTCTTACATCAGCTGATATCTCATAGTGCTGTACAGAAACCCAGCCTAAAACCCCAAACAGCAAGCAATGCAGGCTAGGAAAAACTCCCTAGAAAGGCCAAAACCTAGGAAGAAACCTAGAGAGGAACCAGGCTATGTGGGGTGGCCAGTCCTCTTCTGGCTGTGCCGGGTGGAGATTATAACAGAACATGGCCAAGATGTTCAAATGTTCATAAATGACCAGCATGGTCGTATAATAATAAGGCAGAACAGTTGAAACTGGAGCAGCAGCACGGCCAGGTGGACTGGGGACAGCAAGGAGTCATTATGTCAGGTAGTCCTGGGGCATGGTCCTAGGGCTCAGGTCCTCCGAGAGAGAAAGAAAGAGAGAAAGAGAGAAAGAGAGAAGGAGAGAATTAGAGAACGCACACTTAGATTAACACAGGACACCGAATAGGACAGGAGAGGTACTCCAGATATAACAAACTGACCCTAGCCTCCCGACACATTAACTACTGCAGCATAAATACTGGAGGTTGAGACAGGAGGGGTCAGGAGACATAACCCCACCCACTTTGCCAAAGCACAGCCCCCACACCACTAGAGGGATATCTTCAACCACCAACTTACCATCCTGAGACAAGGCTGAGTATAGCCCACAAAGATCTCCGCCATGGCACAACCCAAGGGGGGGCGCCAACCCAGACAGGATGACCACATCAGTGAATCAACCCACTCAGGTGACGCACCCCTTCCAGGGACGGCATGAGAGAGCCCCAGTAAGCCAGTGACTCAGCCCCTGTAATAGGGTTAGAGGCAGAGAATCCCAGTGGAAAGAGGGGAACCGGCCAGGCAGAGACAGCAAGGGCGGTTCGTTGCTCCAGAGCCTTTCCGTTCACCTTCCCACTCCTGGGCCAGACTACACTCAATCATATGACCCACTGAAGAGATGAGTCTTCAGTAAAGACTTAAAGGTTGAGACAGAGTTTGCGTCTCTGACATGGGTAGGCAGACCGTTCCATAAAAATGGAGCTCTATAGGAGAAAGCCCTGCCTCCAGCTGTTTGCTTAGAAATTCTAGGGACAATTGGGAGGCCTGCATCTTGTGACCGTAGCGTAGCGTACGTGTAGGTATGTACGGCAGGGCCAAATCAGAGAGATAGGTAGGAGCAAGCCCATGTAATGCTTTGTAGGTTAGCAGTAAAACCTTAATCAGCCCTTGCTTTGACAGGAAGCCAGTGTAGAGAGGCTAGCACTGGAGTAATATGATCAAATTTTGGGGTTCTAGTCAGGATTCTAGCAGCCGTATTTAGCACCAACTGAAGTTTATTTAGTGCTTTATCCGGGTAGCCGGAAAGTAGAGCATTGCAGTAGTCTAACCTAGAAGGGACAAAAGCATGGATTAATTTTTCTGCGTCATTTTTGGACAAAGTTTCTGATTTTTGCAATGTTACGTAGATGGAAAAAAGCTGTCCTTGAAATGGTCTTGATATGTTCTTCAAAAGAGAGATCAGGGTCCAGAGTAACGCCGAGGTCCTTCAGTTTTTTATTTGAGACGACTGTACAACCATTAAGATTAATTGTCAGATTCAACAGAAGATCTCTTTTGTTTCTTGGGACCTAGAACAAGCATCTCTGTTTTGTCCGAGTTTAAAAGTAGAAAGTTTGCAGCCATCCACTTCCTTATGTCTGAAACACATGCTTCTAGCAAGGGCAATTTTGGGGCTTCACCATGTTTCATTGAAATGTACAGCTGTGTGTCATCCGCATAGCAGTGAAAGTTAACATTATGTTTTCGAATAACATCCCCAAGAGGTAAAATATATATAGTGAAAACAATAGTGGTCCTAAAACGGAACCTTGAGGAACACCGAAATTTACAGTTGATTTGTCAGAGGACAAAGAGAAACTGATATCTTTCCGAAAGATAAGATCTAAACCAGGCCAGAACTTGTCCGTGTAGACCAATTTGGGTTTCCAATCTCTCCAAAAGAATGTGGTGATCGATGGTATCAAAAGCAGCACTAAGGTCAAGGAGCACGAGGACAGATGCAGAGCCTCGGTCCAATGCCATTAAAATGTCATTTACCACCTTCACAAGTGCCGTCTCAGTGCTATGATGGGGTCTAAAACCAGACTGAAGCATTTCGTATACATTGTTTGTCTTCAGGAAGGCAGTAAGTTGCTGCGCAACAGCCTTTTCTAAAATTTTTGAGAGGAGTGGGAGATTCGATATAGGCCTATAGTTTTTTATATTTTCTGGGTCAAGGTTTGGCTTTTTCAAGAGGGGCTTTATTACTGCCACTTTTAGTGAGTTTGGTACACATCCGGTGGCTAGAGAGCCGTTTATTATGTTTAACATAGTAGGGCCAAGCACAGGAAGCAGCTCTTTCAGTAGTTTAGTTGGAATAGGTTTCAGTATGCTACTTGAAGGTTTAGAGGCCATGATTATTTTCATCGTTGTGTCAAGAGATATAGTACTAAAACACTTGAGCGTCTCTCTTGATCCTAGGTCCTGAGAGAGTTGTGCAGACTCAGGACAACTGAGCTTTGAAGGAATACGCAGATTTAAAGAGGAGTCTGTAATTTGCTTTCTAATAATCATAATCTTTTCCTCAAAGAAGTTCATGAATTTATCACTGCTAAAGTGAAAGTCATCCTCTCTTGGGGAATGCTGCTTTTTAGTTAGCTTTGCGACAGTATCAAAAAGGAATTTCGGATTGTTCTTATTTTCCTCAATTAAGTTAGAAAAATAGGATGATCGAGCAGCAGTAAGGGCTCTTCGGTACTGCACGGTACTGTCTTTCCAAGCTAGTCGGAAGACTTCCAGTTTGGTGTGGTGCCATTTCCGTTCCAATTTTCTGGAAGCTTGCTTCAGAGCTCGGGTATTTTCTGTGTACCAGGGAGCTAGTTTCTTATGAGAAATGTTTTTAGGGGTGCAACTGCATCTAGGGTATTGCGCAAGGTTAAATTGAGTTCCTCAGTTAGGTGGTTAACTGATTTTTGTCTTCTGGCGTCCTTTGGTAGACAGAGGGAATCTGGAAGGACATCAAGGAATCTTTGTGTTGTCTGTGAATTTACAGCACGACTTTTGATGTTCCTTGGTTGGGGTCTGAGCAGATTATTTGTTGCAATTGCAAACGTAATAAAATGGTGGTCCGATAGTCCAGGATTATGAGGAAAAACATTAAGATCCACAACATTTATTCCATGGGACAAAACTAGGTCCAGCGTATGACTGACAGTGAGTGGGTCCAGAGACATGTTGGACAAAACCCACTGAGTCGATGATGGCTCCGAAAGCCTTTTGGAGTGGGTCTGTGGACTTTTCCATGTGAATATTAAAGTCACCAAAGATTAGAATATTATCTGCTATGACTACAACGTCCGATAGGAATTCAGGGAACTCGGTGAGGAACGCTGTATATGGCCCAGGAGGCCTGTAAACAGTAGCTATAAAAAGTGATTGAGTACGCTGCATAGATTTCATGACTAGAAGCTCAAAAGACGAAAACGTCTTTTTTTTGTTTGTAAATTGAAATTTGCTATCGTAAATGTTAGCAACACCTCCGCCTTTGCGGGATGCACGGGGGATATGTTCACTAGTGTAGCCAGGAGGTGAGGCCTCATTTAACACAGTAAATTCATCAGGCTTAAGCCATGTTTCAGTCAGGCCAATCACATCAAGATTATGATCAGTGATTTGTTCATTGACTATAATTGCCTTTGAAGTAAGGGATCTAACATTAAGTAGCCCTATTTTGAGATGTGAGGTATCATGATCTCTTTCAATAATGACAGGAATGGAGGTGGTCTTTATCCTAGTGAGACTGCTAAGGAGAACACCGCCATGATTAGTTTTGCCCAACCTAGGTCGAGGCACAGACACGGTCTCAATGGTGATAGCTGAGCTAACTACACTGACTGTGCTAGTGGCAGACTCTACTATGCTGGCAGGCTGGCTAACAGCCTGCTGCCTGGCCTGCACCCTATTTCATTGTGGAGCTAGAGGATTTAGAGCCCTGTCTATGTTGGTAGATAAGATGAGAGCACCCCTCAAGCTAGGATGGAGTCCGTCACTCCTCAGCAGGTCAGGCTTGGTCCTGTTTGTGGGTGAGTCCCAGAAAGAGGGCTAATTATCTACAAATTCTAACTTTTGGGAGGGGCAGAAAACAGTTTTCAACCAGCGATTGAGTTGAGACTCTGCTGTAGAGCTCATCACTCCCCCTAACTGGGAGGGGGCCAGAGACAATTACTCGATGCCGACACATCTTTCTAGCTGATTTACACGCAGAAGCTATGTTGCGCTTGGTGAACTCGGACTGTTTCATCCTAACATCGTTGGTGCCGACGTGGATAACAATATCTCTTCTCTCTACACTCGCCAGTTTTAGCTTTAGCCAGCACCATCTTCAGATTAGCCTTAACGTCGGTAGCCCTGCCCCCTGGTAAACAGTGTATGATCGCTGGATGATTCGTTTTAAGTCTAATACTGCGGGTAATGGAGTCGCCAATGACTAGAGTTTTCAATTTGTCAGAGCTAATGGTGGGAAGCTTCGGCGTCTCAGACCCCGTAACGAGAGGAGTAGAGACCAGAGAAGACTCGACCTCTGACTCCGATTCGCTGCTTAATGGGGAAAACCGGTTGAAAGTTTGTCGGCCGAAATGTGCGACACCGGTTGAGCGTTCCTACAGCATTTCCTTCCAGAAACCGTAAGAAAGTTGTCCGGCTGCGGGGACTGTGCCAGGGGATTTATACTACCCTCTGTACTTACTGGTGGCACAGACGCTGTTTCATCCTTTCCTACACTGAAATTACCCTTGCCTAACGATTGCGTCTGAAGCTGGGCTTGCATCACAGCTATCCTCGCCGTAAGGCGAGTACAGCGACTGCAATTAGAAGGCATCATGTTAATGTTACTACTTAGCTTCGGCTGTTGGAGGTCCTGACGAATCGTGTCCAGATAAAGCGTCCGGAGTGAAAAAGTTGAGGGGAAAAAAACAAAAATATAAACGGTAATTAAAAATTTAAAACCGTAAAGTTGTCAGGTAGCAAAATAGGTTGGCATCAAAACGCACAGCAACTCGAAAACAAGTCTGCAAGTTGTGACCGGAAATGACGTCAACACGCTCAAAATGTCAGTATTTGATTGGTTATATTTATTAGCCAATTAATCTACAACCCCATTTCAAAAGAAAAGGTTGAATTAATTTCAGAGGGTAAATTGATAAAGGTTTTATGCCCTTCCACACTTTTAACCATTTGATGCGTAGGGCTGGGTGATATGGGCAAAATATTATTATATTACAGTATTTTTTTTAAATTTTTTTTTTTAAAGAAATGGACAGTATCTGTAGTTATTTAATAATAAAAGGTTCTACATTTGCTTTGAGTAGTGAGTGATCCAGAGTGGCAACACATACGCTAAGTTTTTTTCAATTAGTCTTTTTCCATTCTGATTGTTCTATTACTGTTCAATTAAACTTCAACCAAAACAAATTTCAGCACTTATCATTTCTGCATTTCCTGCACTCAATTGCAGTGGTGGAATAAGTACCCAAATGTCATACTTGAGTAAAAGTAATTTTCTATTGAATGACTGACTGATCATTTAGAAAAACCTTTTGCAATTATGTTAGCACAGCTAAAAACTGTTCTGATTAAATAAGCACTCAAACTGGCCTTCTTTTGACTAGTTGAGTATCTGGAGCATCAGCATTTTTGGGTTCGATTACAGGCTCAAAATGGCCAGAAACAAAGACCTTTCTTCTGAAACTCGTCTCTCGATTCTATAATACGTTTGACATGTTCCTACGGACTGTAACGGAACTTTTTGACTCTTCGTCTGCTCCTAGTGAACGCCCTTCGTGAGTTTGGTGCACAAATCCAAACAAAAGGAGCTATTTGGACATAAATGATTGACATTATTGAACAAAACAAACATTTATTGTGGAACTGGGAGTGCATTCTGATGAACATCAAAGGTAAGTGAATATTTATAATGTTATTTCTGACTTCTGTTGACTGCACAATATATGGCAGATCTTTTGGGCTCTGAGCACCGTACTCACCGTATTGCATGGTTTGCTTTTTCCGTAAAGCTTTTTTGAAATCTGACACAGCGGTTGCATTAAGGAGAAGTGTATCTAAAGTTCCATGTATACCACTTGTATTTTCATCAACATTTGAGTATTTCTGTAAATTGATGTGGCTCTCTGCAAAATAACCAGATGTTTTTCTACTACTTTACATAATGCCCCAATGTATACTGAGATTTTCTTATATAAATATGCACTTTATCGAACAAAACATATGTATTGTGTAACATGAAGTCCTATGAGTGTCATCTGAAGATCATCAAAGGTTGGTGATTAATTCTATTTCTGATTTTTGTGACTCTTCTCTTTGGCTGGAATAATGCCTGTTTTTCTGTGACTTGGCTCTGACCTAACATAATCGTTTATGGTGCTTTTGCCGTAAAGCCTTTTTGAAATCGGACACTGTGGTGGGATTAACAAGAAGTGTATCTTTAAAATGGTGTGAAATACTTATGTTTGAGGAATTTTAATTATGGGATTTCTGTTTCGAATTTGGCGCCCTGCAAATTCAGCCCTAAGAAGTTTTTAAATAGAGTACCTGCAAAACACCAGTCTCAACATCAACCGTGAAGAGGCGACTCAGGGATGCTGGCCTTTTTGGCAGAGTTCCTCTGTCAGGAGTCTGTTCTTTTGCCCATATTTATCTTTTATTTTTATTGGCCAGTCTGAGATGTCGCTTTTTCTTTGCAACTCTGCCTAGAAGGCCTGTATCCCGGAGTTGCCTCTTCACTGTTGACGTTGAGACTGGCAAATTGAAGAGGTTCTAGGGTGGCAGGTAAGGTGGCGATATGATCCTTGACTAGTCTCTGAAAGCGCTTCATGATGACAGAATGAGTGCTACGGGATGATAGCTATTTAGTTCAGATACCTTTTGCTTTCTTGGGAACAAGAATAATGGTGGCCATCTTGAAGCATGTGGGGACAGCAGACTGAGATGGGGATTGACTCAATAAGTCCGTAAACACACCAGCTAGATGGTCTGCGAATGCTCGGAGTACTCGGCTAGGGATGCCGTCTGGGCCGGCATCCTTGCGAGGGTTAACACGTTTAAATGTTTTACTCACATCGGCCACGGAGAAGGAGAGCCCACAGTCTTTGGTAGCGGTTTGTGTCTGTGGCACTGTATTGTCTTCAAAGCGCGCAAAGACATTGTTTTAATTTGTCTGGCAGCAAGACTTCGATGTCTGCGACATGGCTGGTATTCTTTTTGTAGTCCTTGATTGTCTGTAGGCCCTGCCACATATGTCTGGTGTTTGAGCCGTTGAATTGCGACGCCACTTTGTCTCTATACCGCTAGGTAGGTAGGTTAGTGTTGGGCCACTAACTGAAAGGTTGCTAGATCGAATCCCCAAGCTGCCCCTGAACAAGACAGTTAGCCTACTGGGGAACAGTGGGTTATCATTGTAAGTAAGAATTTGTACTTAACCTTTCTAGCGCAGGGCTTCCGCTAGCGGAACACCTCGACAACATTCCGCTGAAAGGCAGAGTACAAATATTTAAAAAAAAATTAAATCAATTTCAAGTCAAAAGAACAGCCACTTTTCCAGCGAAAGATTGGAGTAAAAAAAGCAGAAATATAGATAAAATTAATCACTAACCTTTGATCTTCATCATATGACACTCATAGGACATCATGTTACACAATACATGTATGTTTTGTTCGATAATGTGCATATTTATATCCAAAAATCTGTTTACATTGGCGCCTTACGTGCTGTAATGTTTTGATTCCAAAACATCCAGTGATTTTGCAGAAATACTAAAAATAACCATTGATAAAAGATACTAGTGTTATTCACAGAATTAAAGATATACTTCTCCTTAATGCAACCACTGTCAGATTTCAAAAAATCTTTACGGAAAAAGCATAATCTGAGAACTGCGCTCAGAACTCAAAACAGCCAGAGGAATAGTCGCCATTTTGGAATCAACAAAGTTAGAAATAACACCATAAATATTCACTTACCTTTGATCTTCATCAGAAGGCACTCCCAGGAATCCCAGTTCGACAATAAATGACTTTGTTCCATTTATGTCCAAATAGCCACTTGTTGTTGGCGTGTTCAGCCCAGTAATCCAATGTTTGTATTGGGCCATATTCCCAGTTGCCCTGCCTTTTATTAAATGCGGTGGTATGTGCTTTCAGTTCTGAGCGAATGTTGCCGTCATTACACGGTTTCTGGTTAGGGAAGGTTGTACACAATGTGACTATTTAAACATCTCATATACACTTCATTATAAACTCGCTCACTGATTCAGCGTATGTCACTGTTATCTGAGGATACTTGGAACTAATCCCAGTCCACGTGATCGACGCAATCTTGAAGCGTGGAATCCGATTGGTCTTACCAGTGTTGGATAGACCGAAGCGTGGGTGCTTCCTGTTCTAAACTCAGCAAAAAAGAAACATCCACTTTTCAGGACCCTGTATTTCAAAGATAATTAATAAAAATCCAAATAACTACATCTTCATTGTAAAGGGTTAAACACTGTTTCCCAATCTTGTTTTAATGAACATTCACCTGTGGAATGGTCATTAAGACACTAACAGCTTACAGATGGTAGGCAATTAAAGTCAGTTATGAAAACTAGGACACTAAAGAGGCCTTTCTACAGACTCTGGAAAAACACCAAAAGAAAGATGCCCAGGGTCCCTGCTCATCTGCGTGAACATGCCTTAGGCATGCTGCAAGGAGGCATGAGGACTGCAGATGTGGCCAGGGCAATAAATTGAAATGTCTGTAGTGTGAGATGCCTAGGCAGCGCTACAGGGAGACTGGGCGGACAGGTGATTGTCCTCGCAGTGGTAGACCACGTCTCGGACCTGTTGGATCGGAGGGTGAGGGCCATTCCCCCCCAATAATGTTTAGGAACTTGCAGGTACCTTGGTGGAAGAGGTGGGGTAACATCTCACTGTAAGAACTGGCAAATCTGGTGCAGTCCTTGAGGAGGATATGCACTGCAGTACTTAACCTGACAACCTGACAAACCTGACAAACAAGACTCCCTAAATTTTATCAGCATATCAATTGCGCAACCAGGGGTGGAAAGACCCTGGATCATTGTTACTCTAACTTCCGCGACGCATATAAGGCCCCGCCCCGCCCCCCTTTCGGAAAAGCTGACCACGACTCCATTTTGTTGATCCCTGCCTACAGACAGAAACTAAAACAAGAAGCTCCCACGCTGAGGTCTGTCCAACGCTGGTCTGACCAAGCTGACTCCACACTCCAAGACTGCTTCCATCACGTGGACTGGGAGATGTTTCGTATTGCGTCAGACAACAACATTGACGAATACGCTGATACGGTGTGCGAGTTCATTAGAACGTGCGTTGAAGATGTCGTTCCCATAGCAACGATTGAAACCTTGGATTGATGGCAGCATTCGTGTGAAACTGAAGGCACGAACCACTGCTTTTAATCAGGGCAAGGTGTCTGGTAACATGACTGAATACAAACAGTGCAGCTATTCCCTCAGCAAGGCTATCAAACAAGCTAAGCGCCAGTACAGAGACAAAGTAGAATCTCAATTCAACGGCTCAGACACAAGAGGCATGTGGCAGGGTCTACAGTCAATCACGGACTACAGGAAGAAACCCAGCCCAGTCACGGACCAGGATGTCTTGCTCCCAGGCAGACTAAATAACTTTTTGCCCGCTTTGAGGACAATACAGTGCCACTGACACGGCCTGCAACGGAAACATGCGGTCTCTCCTTCACTGCAGCCGAAGTGAGTAAGACATTTAAACGTGTTAACCCTCGCAAGGCTGCAGGCCCAGACGGCATCCCCAGCCGCGCCCTCAGAGCATGCGCAGACCAGCTGGCCGGTGTGTTTACGGACATATTCAATCAATCCCTATACCAGTCTGCTGTTCCCACATGCTTCAAGAGGGCCACCATTGTTCCTGTTCCCAAGAAAGCTAAGGTAACTGAGCTAAACGACTACCGCCCCGTAGCACTCACATCCGTCATCATGAAGTGCTTTGAGAGACTAGTCAAGGACCATATCACCTCCACCCTACCTGACACCCTTGACCCACTCCAATTTGCTTACCGCCCAAATAGGTCCACAGACGATGCAATCTCAACCACACTGCACACTGCCCTAACCCATCTGGACAAGAGGAATACCTATGTGAGAATGCTGTTCATCGACTACAGCTCGGCATTCAACACCATAGTACCCTCCAAGCTCGTCATCAAGCTCGAGACCCTGGGTCTCGACCCCGCCCTGTGCAACTGGGTACTGGACTTCCTGACGGGCCGCCCCCAGGTGGTGAGGGTAGGCAACAACATCTCCTCCCCGCTGATCCTCAACACTGGGGCCCCACAAGGGTGCGTTCTGAGCCCTCTCCTGTACTCCCTGTTCACCCACGACTGCGTGGCCACGCACGCCTCCAACTCAATCATCAAGTTTGCGGACGACACAACAGTGGTAGGCTTGATTACCAACAACGACGAGACGGCCTACAGGGAGGAGGTGAGGGCCCTCGGAGTGTGGTGTCAGGAAAATAACCTCACACTCAACGTCAACAAAACTAAGGCGATGATTGTGGACTTCAGGAAACAGCAGAGGGAACACCCCCATCCACATCGATGGAACAGTAGTGGAGAGGGTAGCAAGTTTTAAGTTCCTCGGCATACACATCACAGACAAACTGAATTGGTCCACTCACACAGACAGCATCGTGAGGAAGGCACAGCAGCGCCTCTTCAACCTCAGGAGGCTGAAGAAATTCGGCTTGTCACCAAAAGCACTCACAAACTTCTACAGATGCACAATCGAGAGCATCCTGGCGGGCTGTATCACCGCCTGGTATGGCAACTGCACCGCCCTCAACCGTAAGGCTCTCCAGAGGGTAGTGAGGTCTGCACAACGCATCACCGGGGGCAAACTACCTGCCCTCCAGGACACCTACACCACCCGATGCTACAGGAAGGCCATAAAGATCATCAAGGACATCAACCACCCGAGCCACTGCCTGTTCACCCCGCTGTCATCCAGAAGGCGAGGTCAGTACAGGTGCATCAAAGCTGGGACTGAGAGACTGAAAAACAGCTTCTATCTCAAGGCCATCAGACTGTTAAACAGCCACCACTAACATTGAGTGGCTACTGCCAACACACTGTCAATGACACTGACTCTACTCCAGCCACTTTAATCATGGGAATTGATGGGAAATGATGTAAATATATCACTAGCCACTTTAAACAATGCTACCTTATATAATGTTACTTACCCTACATTGTTCATCTCATATGCATACGTTGATACTGTACTCTATATCATCGACTGCATCCTTATGTAATACATGTATCACTAGCCACTTTAACTATGCCACTTGGTTTACATACTTATCTCATATGTATATACTGTACTCGATATCGTCTACTGTATCTTGCCTATGCTGCTCTGTACCATCACTCATTCATATATCCTTATGTACATATTCTTTATCCCCTTACACTGTGTATAAGACAGTAGTTTTTTTGGAATTGTTAGTTAGATTACTTGTTCGTTATTACTGCATTGTCGGAACTAGAAGCACAAGCATTTCGCTACACTCGCATTAACATCTGCTAACCATGTGTATGTGACAAATAAAATTTGATTTGATTTGAACCTGTTGGTGTTAGGGGGCAGTATTTTCATTTTTGGGAAAAAATGTTCCCGTTTTAAACGGGATATTTTTTTCAGGAAAAGATGCTAGAATATGCATAGTTTTCGATAGAAAACACTCTAACGTTTCCAAAACTGTAAAGATATTGTCTGTGAGGATAACAGAACTGATGTTGCAGGCGAAAGCCTGAGAGAAATCCAATCCGGAAGTGCCCCAGGTTTTGAAAGCGCTGCGTTCCAATGACTCCCTATATGGCTGTGAATGTACCATCAACGAGCTTACACTTTCTACGTATTCCCCAAGGTGTCTACAGCATTGTGACGTAGTTTTACGCATTTCTGTTGAAGAATAGCCGTATGGGGGTACATTGCGTAAGTGGTCACATGGTGGCTCCGAGAGAGATACTCGCGTAAAGTGCAGAGGTAGCCATTACTCCAATCGGTCCTAGAGAAAAAGGAATTCCCGACGGATATATTATCGAATAGATATTAGAAAAACACCTTGAGGATGGATTCTAAACAACGTTTGCCATGTTTCTGTCGATATTATGGAGCGAATTTGGAAAATAATTTGGCGTTGTGGTGACCACAATTTCCGTGAAGAACAAACGGAGCTGTTTCGCCTACAAAAATAATCTTTTGTGAAAATGAACTTTGGCTATCTACCTGGGAGTCTCGTGAGTGAAAACATCTGAAGTTCATCAAAGGTAAACTATTTAATTTGATTGCTTTTCTGATTTCCGTGACAAGGTTGCTTGCTGCTAGCAAGGCATAATGCTATGCTAGGCTATTATAAACTTACACAAATGCTTGTCTAGCGTTGGCTGTAAAGCATATTTTGAAAATCTGAGATGACAGGGTGATTAACAAAAGGCTAAGCTGTGTTCCAATATATTTCACTTGTGATTTTTATGAATAGGAAGATTTTCTAGGAAAATATATGTCCGTTGCGTTATGCTAATTAGTGTAAGATGATGAAAACGGTCCCATTCTCGGGATGGGGTGTCACTTGAGGTTAATGCAGCTGGTGGCCACACCAGATACTGACTTACTTTTGATCCCCCCTTTTATTCAGGGACAATTTATTCCATGTCTGTGGAACTTGTTCAGTTTGTCTCAGTTGACTTGTTATATTCATACAAATATTTACACATGTTAAGTTTGCTGAAAATAAATGCAGTTCAGTGTCAGGATGTTTCTTTTTTTGCTGAGTTTAGTTTCTGCAACAAGATGGAGTCCTGGTTGGATTTTCCAAAAGGAGGCCGGGTGAGGGCCTTGTATGCGTCTCGAAATTTAGAGGAGCAGTGGTCGAGCGTGATACTCGCTCGTACTGCAATTTAAATGCTGCTAGATTTTAAGTAGAGTTGTTCTCAAATGAGCTTTTGTTAAAATTACCAGCTACAATAAATGCAGCCTCAGGATATATGGTTCCAGTTTGCATACGGCCCAGTGACGTTCCTTGATGGCCGTCTTGGTTTCCGCTTGCGGGGGGGATATACACGGCTGTGACAATAACGAAGGAGAGTTCTCTTGGGAGATAATGCAGTTGTTATTTGACTGAGGATTTCTAGGTCAGGTGAACAAAACAACTTGTTCTTATATGATTTTACAATTACACCATGAGTCGTTAATCATGTAACATACCATACCCTGTCCTTCTTTCCGGAGTGATGTTTATTCCTGTCGGCAGCATGCACTGAATATCCCGTTGGCTTTAATGAATCTGACACCATGTCCCAAGCTAGCCATGTGTCGGTGAAACAGTATGTTTACAATCCCAGATATCTCTTTGGAAATCAACTCTTGTCCTTATTTCGTCGACTTTAACTAGGGACTGGACGTTAGCAAGTAATTTACTCTGAAGCGCTACGTGGTGTGCGTGCATCCGAAGCCTCAATAGGAGACCGCTCCGGCCCCTCTCCTCCGGCACCGTTGTTTTGAGTCGGCCTCTGGAATAATTTCAAACGCTACAGAAGTTTTCATGAAGACCGATTTTCGGGATGTCTCATGGTCTGACAAACACCGCTCTAGCTCTGCCACCTTTCACCGCAGATGCCGAAGAGCAATATCGGTGGATTGAGAAACATATCTCTAGCTGAAATAAACAAATTGGTATTTTTTTATGTTAATTAGATTTCCACAGTGACGCTACCGTTGTAGGCCAAGGGTTAATTGCTGGATGTCTGCAGGTAAGAAGACTGTTAATTGCTGCTGTCTAATGACATAGACATGGGGTCAGTCTCATGGTACGCTATTCTCTACATAGTGCACTGCATTAGGCCAGAGCTCCCTATTCCTCATACCAGAGCACTATGAGACACTGGTCAAAAGTAGTACGCTTAATAGGGAATAGGGAGCTATTTTGGAGTCTGCAGTAGCCCAACCCCACTTATCAGATTCATTGAACTGGACAGAATTCATATGACTGACTTGTCTTTTTCATGGACATTTATGGTTGCCCAGGGATACAACTGTAATGACCCAATCCTTTTATATAATTGGTTCAAACTCCTGAATGTTAGAGGCAACAAGGCCTTTCCTAGACACTCAGAGAACTGTTGAGTACAGTACATACAAGGATCATGGTTAGAGAGGGGGAGAGAGAATATGGGCACATGCTTTGTTATAGAAATGTCTTAAAAGCTTCCCGCTCCCTTGGTTTTCTCTTTCCCTCCCCCTCCCCCTCTGTGGGCAGAGTAACTCCTGTGCCTTACAATAGTGCTGCTCTTCCATGGCTTCCACATGGTTGATCATGGCTTCGTGATCTTAACCGCTCTACTAAGCCATGTATCCCTCCAACTCAGAGCAGGCAAGCACCAGACACTGGGCTGTAAAGAGTCCCATTCTTTGCCCAAGGACAGCGATGGGAAAGTAATAAAGAAACCCACCACTTCTTCTTGCGAGCGCTCTCACATTGCTTTTATTCTATTGTCTATTTATTGCATGTTTATCTCTCTTTCGGTAATGTCTTTCTCTGCCTGCCAGTCAGTGGCCGTGTCTTTTTATAACTGTACTGAGCCTGGTCCTCCACCCTGTTTGTTTCTACTGAGGTTATCATTTCACAGGCCAGAGAGAGAAGCACTGTAACACTGAGCCAGAACAAGCCCAGGTTGTGATATCATGCTCTATATACAGCAGCAGGCAGGCAGCGCAGAGCAACTCATAAACATTGAGCCTATTCAGAGTTAAGGTCTACCACATAGAAGCCTTAATACGCCAATACCACACTTGGGTTCAAATAACATGGTATTATCTTTCAAATACTTTAGCTGCACGTCATTGAACTTGCCTGGTGCAATGGAATAGTCCTAAAAGTGCAAATTCCACACAATTTGTAATCCAGGCAGTAAAGAAAACAAATACTAGCTACCTTTTTTAAAACCAGGTCTGCAGGGTATACCTACACACACAACCAGCATATACGATCAAAGACTTGACCTACATACAAATGGATATAAAATTCTAAAAGGAATAGAATTCTATATGTGACACGGTTCCTCAGAGTTCAGACATTGCTTAAAACATTTAATGATACAGGCTAGTGTTGAAATATTCAGCAGGTCTATACATCTTGTCTACGGCTGTGATGTCAAGTGTACTTGAGAAACCTTGTTAGAGAGATGGTGGCGAAGCAGAAAAGCTGGTTTTATAGCCTGGATTGATTGACCAGTAAGAAGATGGCTAAGTAGCCCATGGCTTGGTAATGATTGGCACAATCAAGACTGAGTGAGTGTATACTGAAATGTGTGCATGTCTTTGACTCTATGGGCTGTTGTAGGGTGTAAGACTAGGCAATATGTAACAAGTTTCTCTGAGTTGGAAGGCTAATTTAGGATCCGGTCCCCCCTGTCCATGTAATATTATTCATTATGATCTAAAAGACAAAACTGATTCTATATCAGCAATCCTACTCAGATGCTTGATACTTGCTGCACCAGGTCTGTCGCGCTTTGCCTTCCTTCTAAATTAATTTCATAGTGAATTTAGGGGCGGTAGGTAGCCTAGTGGGTAGAGCATTGGGCCATAACTGAAAGGTTGCTAGATCGAATCGCCGAGCTGACAAGGTAAAAATCTGTTGTTCTGCCGTGAACAAGGCAGTTAATCCACTGTACCTAGGCTGTCATTGTAAATAAGAATTTGTTCTTAACTGACTTGTCTAGTTAATTCAAGGTTAAATAAAATAAATAGTGCAGTGTGAAAGCTGTGCAGCGTGGCTGCTCTGGGGCGGGGCTCTTGAAGCAGGCGTGTGTGGTGCGGAGCTAGCTCAACAGGACGTGAAGTGATCAACACGCTGGCTGGCTGGCTGGCAACAGGCTTGCGCTGTATGAGCTAATGCAGCATCTCCTTGCTCTGTTTGTTGTATATTCTTCATGGAACCGCTCTCACTGTCTCTGCCATTTGAATAGCAGCATTTCACCCTCTGCTGCATTCAGCCTATGTTTAGGGTTGTTATACGTTTTGTCTACGCTCCCATTGGAGCAATAGCTGGTGAAATCCTTGTTAGAGGAGTTTCTCATGATCATGTCATTTTTAAAAAAAATATTTTTTATAAAAGGGTGGGGTTGGGTATTGGCTGTCTAAGTAAGCAGCATGACGTAATCTATTTGCCAACCACTGTTTTTGTGTGTGTGTGTTGAATTGGTAAACAACAGTTTGTAGATACTGCATGTACTCTGAGCGTGGATGTCTTTTGTTACCTCTGGCCATGGCGGCCCACTCACTGATACCGACCAACCACACACGGTTTCCTCTCACTGTGGGCTGGTAGCCATGGAGACCAGCGTGCTTGCGCTCTGTTAGTCCTCTTCCCATTTCTCTCTCCCACCCTCTCCCTTTTCTTTTTCCCCTCTGTTTTCTCTTCCTCCTTTTTATCTCCCTCTTTTGCCCCTTCTCTCTCGTCTGTTCTTGCCGCATAGTGAATTTGGTATATGTTTTTTAATATAATCCCATCCCCCCCCACCCAGAGGTCGAGCCAGGGTAAGGACGGAAAAGCTTGGATGTCAACAGTCCGACACTGCAGTACTTCAGCATCTTGATTTGACTGATGCCGATACAAGAATGCTTTTGTCCTTCCCAGTCTCTGTTGCTCTTATTGATACATCTTGTTCCTAGCTGAGGTAGAATAATGAATTGGCCCCCATCTTCCCTTGTATGGAGGATGGGGGTCAGATATTTCACCGGATGTAAAAATGTGAAGCCTCCGCTTGGCGTTTCCACTCACTACCATTGGCCAGGAGAAGATGGAACGAGATGCATTTTGGCTGATCATCTGTAAATGTTCTTACAGATGAAACATTTTGATCTCAATCCCAAAACTAGAATCCAGAGTGGGAAAAAAAAATAAGGCTTGTTTAAAGGAGTGCCATGGCAAATTAATGTTAGAACGTGCCAATTTCATTTCGCTAGCTCGTGCTTGGCTCTGCTCACCTTGCTTGCTCTGCCCACTATCAATAATTTGTTCCCATTTGAACTGACAGGCTGTGATCAATCGTGGCTTAGTTTTACCAATCCTTGGTGGTACTGTAAGCGTTTAATGAATCTGAAATGAGAAATGGGGTGATGTCTCTCTTGCTTGGCTCTGGAAACCCTTGTGCAGGGTTTTGTGCTTTTCTGGAGGACAGAACAGGCTGTAGCTGGTTTGGGTTGTACACAGATATATTAAAAGAACATGACACCAAGGATCTTTTTGTTTTGCCCGTCTCAGCTGAGAGGCCCACAGTGTACCATTGTCTGCTGCGGCAAGCAGCCCCAGAGTAAGACTGACTGTTCTGTTGCAGCCCAGGATAACACTAGTACATACGCACAACCAATATGCTTCAGGGGTTTCTGTCTCTGTCTGCTGGGCCTGGGTGGAGCTAGGGAAACACGGTACACACAGTCACAACACACACCCTTTTAACTCTTTTACACAACACACTAACCTCCTCACCAGACCTGCAGCAGGCTGTCACATGACCGATAACCTCCTGCTGACCTTCAGTTGTAATCACACTGCTATTGTCATCTGGGAGTAGGCAGGGATACAGGAGGGGTGGAAGGGGAATAGGAGGAGGGGAGGGCAGGGTGGTACATGGGGCACAGGGTGCAGTCAGGCTGAAAGGCCAGCTACATGCTGTCCTGACAGACTGTCAAACTTACACACACACACCACTTTAAAGCCAGCCAGCCTCTGTGTCTGCCAAGCCCAACATCTTTATTTAAAATTATTTTTTGGTCAATTTTCTCAGGTGAATAGCCTTGCCCAATGCCCCCACACACACCCAGACCATACAACGCTGTGAGTAAGCCCTCCTTGAACTTTGACACCTATTATCGATCTATCGAACCTTACTACTTAAACTCACATTCTGTTCTCACTGTAAATTCATTCCATTCAGACCAGGGTTTCCGTTAGCCAGTAATAGCTGGCGTCAGAGAAGAAGAAAAGAAAAAATCCCTTTGCAAAATAATGCTTTTTTTTTTAGGCAATTCAGTCATTAGGCTATTCACCAGTTGCTGTAAATTTGACTGGCCATGCTTATGTCGAAGTTACTTTGTATAATTTAATGGAATTAAATTGTCTTGTGTACAGTATATTTGTTTTAATCACATGCGTAGAGCGTACAGATACAGAGCCTTTGAATGGACAATCTGTCAGACAGACTGCAGTATCTTTCACTGCTTTCGCGGCAGCTGGGGACTCTGTAGAAATGAGGTCAAATCATGACGTCTGTGATCTTCAGGTCGGAAAGTCGGAGCTCTAGAAAGAAGCCGGAGTTCCCGAGTTGGATGACTGTTCAAAACAATTTTTCCCAGTCGGAGCTATGTTTAAAAAAATAAATAATAATCATGTCTCGACTGCACAGAAGTCGGAAGTCTGATATTCCTGTGGTCCCAGTTGTTTTGTAAGAGATCAAACGGCAATGGAAGGCAGGCTTCATCAGTGCATCACACCATTTTGCAATGAACTGGAGGCAGTATTCATTTAAAAAAAGGGGTGTGTGGACACCCCTTCAAATTACTAGATTCAGCTATTTCAGCCACACCCGTTGCTGACAGGTGTATAAAATCAAGCACACAGCAATGCGTTCTCCGTAGACAAACGTTGGCAGTAGAATGTCCTTATTGAAGAGCTTAGTGACTTTCAACGTGGCACCGTTATAGGATGTCACCTTTCCGAAAAGTCAGTTTGTCCATCTTCTGCCATGTCGAAAGCTTTGAAGTGGAAACGTCTAGGAGCAACAACTGCTTAGCCACGAAGTGGTAGGCCACACAAGCTCACAAAACGGGACTGCTGAAGTGAGTAGCGCTTAAAAATCGTCTGTCCTCATTTGCAACACTCACTACTGAGTTCCCAAACTGCCTCTGGAAGCAACGTCAGCACAAGAACTGTTCGTCGGTAGCTTCATGAAATGGGTTTCCGTGGCCCAGAAGCCTCACAGAAGCCTTAGATCACCATGCGCAATGCAAAGCGTCAGCTGGTGTGGTGTAAAGCTTGTTGTCATTGGAGTAGTGGAAACCCGTTCTCTGGAGTGATTTATGGCGCTTGACCTCTGGTAGTCCGACAGACGAATCTGGGTTTGGGGGATGTCAGGAGAACGCTACCTGCCCTAATGCATAGTGGAGCTGTTTTTAATGGTTCGGACTAGGCCCCTTAGTCGCAGTGAAGGGAATTCTTAACACTACAGCCTAGTGACATTCTAGACGATTCTGTACTTCAAACTTTGTGGCATGGGAAAAGCCCATTCCTGTTTCAGCATGACAATGCCCTGTCTACAAAGTGAGGTCCCTACATAAATGGTTTGTCGAGATCAATGTGGAAGAGCTTGACTGATCTGCACAGACCCCAACCTCATTGAACACCTTTGGGATGAATTAGAATGCTGACTGCAAGCTAGGCCTAATCGCCCAACATCAGTGCCCGACCTCACTAGTGCTCTTGTGGCTGAATGGAAGGAAGTCCCCGCAGCAATGTTCCAACATCTAGTGGAAAGCCTGCCCAGAAGAGGGGAGGCTGTTATAGCAGCAAACGGGGGACCAACTCCATATTTTAATGCCCATGATTTTGAATGAGATGTTCGACTAGCAGGTGTCCCAAATACCTTTGGTAGTGTATGTAATTATTTGAGACCTAAACATTTTAATACATATTGAGGCATGTCTTACCTTGCTTCAAAGCAGCCTATTAGAGCTCCCTTTTTACTTCTTCAATGGATATTTTCATATCGGTCACATGAAACCGCTTGCATGTGCCGTGCACTTTGACAACTGTTTTCCCACTAATTGCATTATGAAACAAACCATTTGTGTGTGGCCTTCAGCCTTGTGCACGTTGCACCCAATGCATGTCAATAAATTGAAAATGTTGCCGGTCTAATGTCCTGCTCCACATTTCCTTAACGGAAACCCTGGTTCAGACAACCGTTTCAGCTGAATGACTTTTAGCACTGAAATAACCTAGCCCTGGGTGGGTAAATTTAGCCTCAGCCGTGGCTTTAGTTCCAGGTTGCACCCACAGGTCAGTTACGTGTGTGTATTGGCCCAACCCTGAACAGAGGAAGAGTCACACAGTGAAATGACTGCCTGACTTCTCTCTGTCTGGTTTATCTCCATCTCATACCGCTAGCTCATCTTTCACTTCTCGTCTAATATAAAGATTTATATAGAATAGCTGTGTGTGCGCACTATGCAGTTGTTTCTGTGGTGTACAGTAGGCTAGTTTTAATTTTCTCTCTACTCTGTGGGGAGTGATTCCTCCATTATTTGCCCAGAGCAACAAGATCTCATTATCGACAGCAGACAGCAGTGCAATCTGTGCCAAATTGGTCTGTGCGTGTGATTTTTCTATAATGCATGTCAAACAAAAGACCAATGCAATTTACATGTTACTCAGACATGCTTATTTAATATATTTGTTTTACCTGTAGTCACATCCCTGACTCTAAATAAACTGACTCTAATCTCTACTGCTTTTAACAAGTTAACTAATTGCTGTTTTGTCCTATTGCAGAAATCGAGCGATAGCTGATTATCTTCGTTCCAATGGATATGAAGAGGCTTATTCAACTTTCAAGAAGGAGGCAGAATTAGACATGGTGAGTAATGATGGAACACATTACACACACTATCAATCAAGCCTATTTACCCAAACAATACGGCTTTGACTTCCACTTTATTCCCCCTTTTAATTGACGCAGACGTGTGACTGAATCCATATGAGCCCGATTAAGGTGCTTTACAGCCATGATTATAGGTAGTCTCGCTCTCACACACACACACGACACTGCAGTCAGGGTTGTGGAACAGAAGCTGAAGATAACCTCTCTCCCTGTCTTCCCAGCTGTGCTCTATCAGAGCTAATGTAACTGCAGGTAGTTAGCAGCTAAAGCCCCGAATGAAAGACCCCTTTGTTCATTGCATAAATTCAATCTCTCAAACAAGACAAAACAAGGAGCAAAGACGACGTGTGGCAGGTTAACATGTAAATGCTCCCTCTGCCTCTTTCTCCAAGTCTTTGTCATTACCCCTCTATTTGTATAGCACAGATGGGAGAGGTGTTCAGTCCTTCCTTCTCCCTAGTTAGTGGAAACAGCCTGAATAATATATGATTACTATGGACGGAGAAGCTCCTCTGATGCGTCTGACACCACACGCACGCACTTTGAAAGGATTGTGTTAAAAGCCTGCCCTAATGATGCTGGCAATTCCATTAACAGCCTTCCATTGCCTTAATCTAGTCTATTCATTATCTGTTAAATGAGGAGGCTATGCCAATGGAGAATGAAGGCATTTCCCCTAATGCTACATTTACACAGCCTTTGTCTCGAGTTTCTTTTAAGACCTCCTAAAATAATGTAATGCGGTATCTAGGTGAGCAGAGTGGTGTTGAAGATGGCATACTAAACAGCATGCCACACCTTGCGTCTGGCACGGCCCGCACGCACGTGCGCACACATACACCCTACTGATAGACTGGCAGACCACAGTGATAAGGAGGTGTGTGTGTGTGTGTGGAGCACTGACTGACTTTGTGTTAAGCCATCGGCAGATGGCAGATCACATTTCTCTCTCTTCACAGGCACAGTGCCACGACTCCTTTCATCCCTCCATCCCCATCACCTCTCCTCCTCCACCTTATCACTCTAAGCGCTGAGTGAGGCAGCTGTTCTCTTGTACACCTCTGCTATTTCTTCCAAGGAGCAGCAGCAGCTCAGCTTCAGTACACACACCTGCCCTCTGTGCCTGCAGCACTACTTCACACATCCACATTTTCTCTTCTCCTAAGGGGGGAAAGAAATGGGTTAAATCTACCACAAAGCAACAATATAATTCCCTCACTGAAACTGGCTAGCCTGTCAAGCTGGTGACCTGGAATAGTACTTTACTGAATCACCAGAGAAGAGGGGTTGTACTACCCCTATCCCAACGCACCTATCTCCCTCTTGGCTCTTTCATCGTCTCCCATTAGTAACACCACATGAAGAGACAATGGAAATACGTATCAACTCTACTCAAACACCATCCCTTACCCCTTTGAGTTTTTAGAGTTTAATAGCCATATTAACAGGGTTACAGATGTAATTACAGGGTACAGTGAAATATGACCCTGATCACTGTGACTGGATCTATTTAGCATGCTGTGGAGGCAGAGGCAAGTGTGGGGCTCAGCTGCAGGTGACTTAACTCGACCTCACCCTGGCCCGTTGGCACCCCCAACTTAAACAAGAGCTGGGGGTCTCTGTCTCGTCTCCACACATACCAACCACTTTGTCCTTTTCTGCCATCCCTGAATAAAACATGTAGGCTAGTTTTTAGGCAACATGATAGTCTTGATTTTGGCTAGTACCCGTAACAGGTTTCACTTAAGTTCGCCTTACTCCATACCCTAGCCATTCTGTAAACACGTACCAGAAGTCCCTCCTTTGCCCTTTAGAAAAATGGCCTCCACACCCTTGTTGCTAGTTTTTTTCTACAGGTGGAAGCTGCTCTCTGCCAGGCTCCCTGAAGTTAATTTTCCTCCCCAGTGTACGGTTTGTTAGGGCATAAACTCTTGTCTGCAGGAGATTAGCTTGTGTGAGGGGGATTAAGAATGTCTCCATGTGTATGTGTTTACAATTAGCCTCAAGGCTGACTATGTTTGGGTGTAGGGATGTAAATCCCATTCCTTATTACTGCGCTCTCGCTCGCGCACACTACTGTTCCCGAAGACTCTGTCTGCAATCTCAGCTGCCCCCCAGGCAGACCCATAGGCCCCACTGATTAGGCCTAAGCTAAGTTCTGTGCTAGATTGTGTGTTTCTGTGTGCGTGCAGTGTTCTTTTCCAAAAAAATATAATCTCTTTTTTTCCCCAACCAGAATGAAGAATTGGATAAGAAGTACGCTGGCCTTTTGGAAAAGAAATGGACCTCAGTCATCAGATTACAAAAGAAGGTTTGTTTTGTTTCAGGTGATGCTTTTGTAGCTGGGGATTGTGTCTCCTAGTCTTGGCCCATGACTGCGGCGGAACGTCATCTGAGCCGATACTCACTATACACAGCGTATTAAAAAGGTTACACAACAAAGAGTTTAATGTGTTAACCTAATGCCCTTAAGATATGAGATCGTTTGATATGGGTGGCTTTGATGTGCTTACTTAGCAGTACACTGAAGAAGCCAGCAGAGATTTCCATGTATCATCAGCATTAGCAAGCTTATATTAGATGTTTTTGCTCACTTTTACAGATTATACATGTACTGTATTCCAAAATGGAGGTTTTCCAAGCGTCTCAAAGTGCTTTACGTTGTAAGGGCTAAACTCACCTCATCCACCACCAATATGTATTTCCCACCAGATGAAGCGCGGCAGCTATTTTGTGCCAGAAATGTCTAATTTCCTTCTTTGTTACCGCATATCCTATTGTGACTGTATTACAATGTTCTCTACATATGCCCCCTAACCCCCAAGGTGATGGAGCTGGAGTCAAAGCTGAACGAGGCTAAGGAGGAGATAACCTTGGGTGGGCCAATAGCCCAGAAGCGTGACCCCAAAGAGTGGATACCTCGCCCGCCGGAGAAGTACGCGCTGAGCGGCCATCGTTCCCCCGTCACACGTGTCATCTTTCACCCAGTCTTCAGTGTCATGGTGTCTGCCTCCGAGGACGCCACAATAAAGGTCAGTAGAATATAAGAACCATCATAAACAACAAGCATTTACTCTGTTATTCTCCAGGGAAACAATTAAACAATGTACAAACAACGTGATGCACTTAAATGGGATGCAAGCAAACCGCCCCAAACAACTTCCCCAACACTGTGCTGGCAAGTTATTTTATCCACTTGTATGGGAGTTGACAGTGGTATGTATAACTGCAACCAATAAGGCCTGGGTTTGAGTCCCTTTTCAGTAAAGGTCAACTGCAGAGCTGTGTACCAACCATTGAACTACATCATCTTTAACCAATTCATGTCCTTGTACAATTTCAAAACGTGCCACTGAACCAATTATATTTGGTGTAAAAGCATAAAATTGGGTGTCAACATATGTTGAGTGAAAATATAAACAGAACAGGTAAAGTGCTGGTCCCATGTTTCATGAGCTGAAATAAAAGATCCTGGAATTGTTCCATGCTCACAAAAAGCTTTTTCTCTCATTCTGTGCACAAATTTGTTAACATCTCTGTTAGTGAGCATTTTCCTTTGCCAAGGTAATCCATCCACCTGATAGGTGTGGCATATGAAGAAGCTGATTAAACAGCATGATCATTACACAGATGCACCTTGTGCTGGGGACAATAAAAGGCCACTCTAAAATGTGCAATGTCACAGATGTTTTAAGGGAGTGTGCAATTGGCATGCTGACTGCAACCATGTCCACCAGAGTTTGCCAGATAATGTAATGTTCATTTATTTACCATAAGCTGCCTCCAACGTCGATTTTGAGAATTTGGCAGTATGTCCAACCGGCCTCGCGACCGTAAACCACGTTTAACTACTCCAGCACTTCCACATCCTTCTTCTTTACCTGTGGAATACTCTTAAACCAGCCAACTGGACAGCTGATGAAGCTGTGGGTTTGCACAACCCACAAATTTCTGCACAAACTCCCAGAAACCTTCTCGGGAAGCTCATCTGCATGCTTGTCAGGGTTTTGACCTTGACTGCAGTTTGGCGTTGTAACTGACTTCAGTGGGTAAATGCTCACGTTCGATGGCCACTGGCACGCTGGAGAAGTGTGCTTTTTAGGGATGAATCCCAGTATCAACTGTTGTGGGCAGATGGTGGTGTGTGGGCAAGCGATTTGCCAATGTCAACATTGTGAATAGAGTGCCCCATGGTGGCGGTGGGGTCATTGGATGGGCAGGCATAAGCTATGGACAACGAACACAATTGCATTTACCGATGGCAATTTGAATGCACAGAGATACCATGATGAAATCCTGAGGCCCATTGTCATGCTGTTCATCTGCCGCCATCCCCTCATGTTTCAGCATGATAATGCACAGTCCCATGTCGCAAGGATCTGTACACAATTCCTGCAAGCTGAAAATGTCACCAGACGTGTCATGCATTGAGCATGTTTGGGATTCTCTGGATTGACGGCGTGTATGACGGCGTGTTCCAGTTGCCGCCAATATCCAGCAACTTCGCACCGCCATTGAGGAGTGGGACAACATTCCACAGGCCACAATCAACAGCCTGATAAATGCTATCCAAAGGGGATGTGTCACGTTGCATTAGGCAAATGGTAGTCCCACCAAATACTGACTGGTTTTCAGATCCACACCCCTACCTTTAAAAAAAAAAAGATGTGACCAACAGATTCAGATCTGTATTACTGGTCATGTGAAACCCGTAGATTATAGCCTACTGAATTTATTTCATTTGACAGATTTTCCTTATGAACTGTAACTCAGTAAATTGTTGCATTTATATTTTTGTTCAGTGTAGTTGGTGCAAGTTTGAGTTTATTTTATTTCTACAGGGGCAGTGCATATTAATCAACGTTTCAGTAAAAGTGTCGGTTTTAGCCAGCCGGCTAATTTTCAACCGCAGTCCCTGGGCAGGTTATTAAAAACAATTACAATATAGACAATCATTGAGCACATGCAGAGCAACAGGACAAGCAAGACATAGCATACAGACAGCTCAACATAGGACAAGCAAGACGTAGCATACAGACAGAGCAACATAGGACAAGCAAGACGTAGAACAAAAAGCAGTAAGACAAAATTCATAAAAGCAACAAAGTGTTTCCACACCTCACAAGCTACAGACAACATGGAAAGTGGCAATACACAGCTAGGGATCATGATCAGAAATCTGATTGACCTTTAGCCATGTATTCATACATTTTGTGAAAGTGTGATAGGTGGTGCAGTTGTGTGTCTGATGGCAGTGTATTCCAGATATGGGAAGCTCTCACAGAGAAAGCGGATTTACTAAAGGTGCTTATCCTTAAGGGAACTATACAGTCACCTCTCATGGCAGACCTTGTGGATCTGCTGCCATATGTTTGGGTTTTCCATTTTATAAAAATACTGAGTGGAGGGGGAGCCAGGCCATTTAGGATCTTGAATCTTGTGTATTGCACAAGATTTTCCCAACTCAGGAGTAGAGGTAGACCGATTTTATGATTTTTTTTCAACAACAATACCGATTTATTGGAGGACCATAAAAGCCGATACCGATTAATCAGCCGTTTATTTTAATTTTAAATATATTTTATTTTTTAAATGTATTTATTTGTAATAATGACAATTACAACAATACTGAATGAACACTTATTTTAACTTAATATAATACATCAATAAAATCAATTTAGCCTCAAGTAAATGAAACATGTTCAATTTGGTTTAAATAATGCAAAAACAATGTGTTGGAGAAGAAAGTAAAAGTGCAATATGTGCCATGTAAGAAAGCTAATGGTTCTGTTCCTTGCTCAGAACATGAGAACATATGAAAGCTTGTGGTTCCTTTTAACACGAGTCTTCAATATTCCCAGGTAAGAAGTTTTAGGTTGCAGTTATTATAGGACTATTTCTCTCTATACCACTTGTATTTCATTAACCTTTGACTATTGGATGTTCTTATAGGCACTTTAGTATTGCCAGTGTAACAGTATAGCTTCCGTCTCTCTCCTCGGTCCTCTCTGGGCTCGAACCAGCAACACAATGACAATTACCACCGCTCAATCAGATACTTGTATGCTCAGTCAGAATATATGCAACGCAGGACACGCTAGATAATATCTAGTAATATCATCAACCATGTGTAGTTAACTAGTGATTATGATTGTTTTTTATAAGATAAGTTTAATGCTAGCTAGCAACTTACGCCCACATCATAGCTAAGAGTGTACTTAGGCCACATAGATAATGACAATATTACAGTATCGATCATTGTCAATCTAATTTGGGGTTTTGAGAATGTTGAGACACTAAATTACACTTGAGTTACATTTCAGAATTAAATTGTTTAAAAGCATATAGTATTACTTGACCTGTTCTTAACCCAAATATGCCAAATACAGTGCATTCAGGAAAGTATAAGTTATAACCTTTATTCTAAAAAATGTTTTGTTTTATTTTTTTATTCCTCATTAATCTACACACAATGCCCCATAATGACAAAGCAAAAAAAACATTTTTAGAAATGTTTGCGAATCAAACATTTAAAAATAACATGTATTCAGACCCTTTACTCAACTTTCTTGAAGCACCTTTGGCAGCAATTACAGCCATGAGTCGTCTTGGGGATGACGCTACAAGCTTGGCACACCTGTATTTGGGGAGTTTCTCACATTCTTCTCTGCAGATCTTCAGGTTGGATGGGGAGCGTTGCTGCTCAGATATTACCAGGTCTCCAGAGGTGTTTGATCAAATTCAAGTATGGGCTTTGGCTAGGCCAAAAGGACATTCAGAGACTTGTACTGAAGCCACTCCTGCATTGCCTTGGCTGTGTGCTTAGGGTCTTTTTCTTGTTGCGAGGTGCACCTTCCCCAGTCTGAGGTCCTGAGCACTCTGGAGCAGATTTTTAATGAAGGATATCTCTGTACCTTGCTCTGTTCATCCTTCACTTGATCCTGACTGGTCTACCAGTCCCTGCCACTGAAAAACATCCCCACAGCATGATGCTTTACTGTTGGGATGGTGCCAGGTTTCTTCCAGATGTGACGCTTGGCATTCAGGCCAGAGGTTCAATCTTGCTTTCATCAAACCAGATAATCTTGTTTCTCATGGTCAGTCCTTTAGGTGCCTTTTGGCAAACTCCAAGTTGGCTGTCATGCCTTTTTACTGAGGAGTGGCTTCCATCTTGCCACTCTACCATAAAGGCCCGATTTTGGTAGAGTGCTGCAGAGATGGTTGTTCTCCCATCTCTGCAGAGGAACTCTGGAGTGACCATCGGGATCTTGGTCACCTCCCTGACCAAGGCCTTCCTCCCCTGATTGCGCAGTTTGGCCGGGCGGCCAGCTCTAGGAAGTCTTGGTGGTTCCAAACTTCTTCCATTAAGAATAATGACCACTGTTTTTGGGGACCTTCAATGCTGTTGAAATATTTTGAAAGATGGAGTACGCTGTAGCAGGCCTCATTCTCTATTGACTTGCATTGGATTTGCTTAGCTGTATAATATGCTCTAGGCATGTGTGGATTTCTTTTAGATATTTTTTTACGAAACGCAGAGGAGAGATGCTCATAAAACAATAGTGTTTGCTTTTAGCTGCGTTCCCAAAGCGATTAGCTCTGCTTCCTTGTTGTTCATTCAGCCTGTGTGCCAGCCTGGCACCGCATCAGCACTACCTAATACCTACCACACTTGCCCGCGAGCTTTCTCTCGCTTGCGTTCTCCTTTTATCAGGACACGCCCTACAGCAACCCCCCCTATCGATTTGACATCCATAAATTGCTATTTTTAAGTGCATTAATACAGGCAGTATAATAATGACCCTGGTTTGTCTGCCATGCTGTTTTTACAGTGTCTGGTCTGCTGCGCTACCACAGCGAGCTACCTCTGTATCTTTTATTCATGTGGAATCAGTCGCCTGTTCTCTATTTTGCCACAGTCCCTCCAGGGGCCTTCACCACCACCTCCCCCCTTCCTTTACTCCTGTTATTTTATCTTTCGCTTGTGTGCTGGCCCCCCTGCCACCACCATCCAGCCATCCCAGAGCAGGCACAGTCAGGCTCCAAATCTCCCAATCTGCCCTCTTATGCCTCTTCTTTCCTAGCCTGGCTCGCTTCACTCTGTGCCCTACTTTCCCTCCAGACCTTGCTGTTAAATCTTTAACTGGGGAGCTGAACGTAAGAGCTCTGCACACTGATATTCTCTCTTTGACATTCCAGTAAGGCTGTTGGTTTGCCTGCAGTCTGAAACTAGTCTTTTTTTTTTTTTTACATATTACCGTCCTTGAGCTCGCCACCTTGGCCGTATGTAAATCAGCAGGTTTTGTGAGCAGTGAGTCTTCTCTACTTCCTTTGCTCTGTATGTCTCGCATTCCCTTTCTCTGCATGGTGATAAGAAGCCCTGTCCCTCACACTAAACTAGGCCAAACAGCTTGAGGTTGAGTGTCAGGTTAACTGCTGCTTATGGCAAGAAAGACCCTGCGGAGGCCTTCAGCGCAGACTGGACCACATTATTTTAAAGTGACTATTTTAGTGTCCTCTCAAGTAGGCCTATATTAATTATTGGTTTGATCTTTAAATTGGATGTAGCTTATTTTTAGTTGGTCAATGGAAAGAGTTAACGTTAGTCTCTCTCTCTCTTAGAGCCACATCGTTCAAAGTGGCGTACATTCATTTTATGGTTTATCTCATGCTGTTAGTACATAAACAGTTTATTTTCAGGTTAGCCTCCCTTGACCTCTGACCTTATTACCTAATGACATTGTGCAGTTTCATCTATACTGCAGCTTACTGAGCTAACAGGATACGTTGGTCTGCAGAAGAAAATACCATAAAAGCTGTAATAAATTGCACCACTATGTTTCACTAGCCCGCTATTTGCATAGGTAACAAGCTCAGCACTGATGGGTTTGGTGGCAGAAGCACAAGCTCTGCAGACTAAGTGATGGTCTTGGTGGTACTGGCAGACATAACAACACGCCATACTGGGGTGGATTTTGTGGTAGACTAGACTCAAAACGGGCGGGGGCGGGTGGAGAAAGCCCAAATGAGGCAGAAGGAGGGGGCTTCTGTCAGTTTTCCCAAGTCCAGCCCCCCCCCCAAATGCTCAGTGATGGAGGAAAAGCTTATCCCCACAGTGCCTGCCTGTCTGGAAACACAGGGTAATGTGATACCCATCATGTTTTAGATGCAGCCAAACTAGTGTTTGTTGTTGACCCTGCTATTTAAGACCCAAATCCCACGGTCAATATCAACACAATCACAATAGACATTTATTCAACCACCCTAGGCTTATTCCTTTCTCTCACTATCCCAATATGGGGATATTTGAATTTATATGCTTCACAGACAAATGTATTCTTCTAAAAACAGTAACTTAATCAGATCAAGGTTTTGAACGTTGAATATGTATGGGGTTTGTATGGGTGTTTGCATGTCGACACGCCGTCTGGCTTGTAGGCTCGTCATTCTGTGCTATTGGAGCTCTAGAGACGAACCTCAGACAGTGAACTGTAGGTATTTAATGTATAGAGAAGTGTTTCTGGCACCTCACCCAGGATGTATTGGTTCTCTTGTGATATGACATTAATGATATTCTACTGCATTTTATGGATCTATCCTTATCTCTCTGTGCCACTCACAGCCTGCCTCCTGTAAGCCTGTTTTGGCTGCTTGGTCGCTCAGGGAAGAGGCAGTGTCACGGTGCAGACTAGGCTAGACAAGACAGTGGTATTTGGTCTCTGTTGCGGTGTGAGGACTTCTAGATTTTGGAGAGCAGCTGAGGGGTGTTCTGTTCATGTGTTATGTTCACACAGCAGCTGAAATGGTGTGTTTTCTCTCCTTGCCAGGTGTGGGACTATGAGACAGGAGACTTTGAGCGGACGCTGAAGGGTCACACAGACTCTGTCCAGGACATATCCTTTGACCATACTGGCAAGCTGTTGGCCTCCTGCTCTGCAGACATGACCATCAAGCTGTGGGACTTCCAGGGCTTTGAGTGCATCAGAACCATGCATGGTGAGGGGAGTGAAGGGACAGGAGTGGGTGGGTGGGTGGGACTGTCTAGAGAGCTAATCGGTTGAAGGATATTATGTCTTAGACCATGAGGAGGACCAGGGATGGCGAGGTATGTGTGATTGTTTGGTTCAGGCAAAGCTTGGATGAGCAATTTCAGACGTATGTGTGAGCATGTGTTTGGATGGTGCGTTGGGACACAGGTGCTACCGATGCTGTTCATTATCACATGATATGGCTCATCCTCACTTGCGTTCATGGCAATCTGCTTCAATTAACAGATAACCCAGGGAAACACAGGAGCTTCATATCACAACCAAATTCTGTCACACAGGCTTTAATGTTAATGCCAAACTTAACATCCTCCCCAATCCAACTCCTACAGGCGGTGGGGACTTTCTCTCTCACTCTTGCACTCACTCACACTCACTCACACACCCTCAAGACGAGGTGCTATTTCTCATATCATCAGCACTCTAAATGTACCAGTCCTTAGGCAGTGTCACTGCCCCTCCCCTCTTTTAATCCTAATTGCTGGATAATTCCAAGCGGCACATTTTACGTGTGCCTTCAGGCCCCCCTGAAACAGATAACAGTCCTTTTGAGCCTTTGACCACCCATTACTATAACAGCCATTGCGCACTGTGGGGTCCCCCCCCCCACACACGCACACACACACACTACCCCTCCCCACCACATATATATTTAAGCTTGCCTTTTTAGAGCCTCTTTAGTTTCCTCATCTTTTTAGCAGATTAAAGATGGCTGCCTTGGTCTCTAGGTAATTAACTGCCTCTCCTCCAGGAACAAAGACACCCTGGACGTAATTGGCCATCTCACTATTCATGTTAATTGGCTAATTTGAACAAAACCAATTTTTATGGCACGTTTTAGTTCCGGTGACATGATGGGGAGGACTTCTTGTCAAAATGGGTGGCATTCAGAAATGGCAAGGCTTGGGCAGGAAAAGCTGGCTAACAATGCATTTAGCCTAACTGGCCTCTGTCTAAAGTACAGTACTTGGACATTTAACCAAAAGTTATTTCTCAGTGGTTGTTTTGGAAAGGGGATACCTTGTCAGTTGCACAACTGAATGCATTTAATTGAAATGTGTCTTCCACATTTAACTCAACCCCTCTGAATCAGAGAGATGCAGGGGGGCTGCTTTAAATCGATGTCCACATCGTCCCTCGGAGGGTAAAATTTGTTGGTAGAATGACAGATTTTGTCCAACTTGCCAGCCCGGGGATTTGAGCCAGCAACCTTTCGGTTACTGGCTCAGTACTCTCAACCGCTAGGCTACCTATGGCCATGTGAAGGTCTCATTGCGTTGTCTTTTGTTTTCCAGGACACGATCACAATGTTTCATCTGTTGCCATCATGCCCAATGGAGATCACATAGTATCTGCCTCGAGGGACAAAACCATTAAAATGTGGGAGGTGGCCACTGGGTAAGTATGTTGCCAAATAGCAGTGCTTACCGTGAGCAAAAATGTTCACAAGTGTGCAGGAGCTTCTCTTCTTTTAAGTAGTATTCTACATTTCATATGCCTCTGCAAAGTAAGCAACCATCTTTAACCCATCTCCCCTCTTCCCATCCATCAGCTACTGTGTGAAGACGTTCACGGGCCACAGGGAGTGGGTGAGGATGGTCCGGCCCAACCAGGATGGCACCCTGATCGCCAGCTGCTCCAACGACCAGACTGTGCGTGTGTGGGTGGTGGCATCCAAAGAGTGCAAGGCTGAGCTGCGGGAGCACGAACACGTGGTGGAGTGCATCTCCTGGGCTCCTGAGAGTGCCCATCCCACCATCTTGGAGGCCACCGGCTCAGAGGTGAGGAGCTTGACACTGAAATACTGATATTCACACTGAACTAAAGGCTTTGCTTCCTCCTTCATTCCTCAAAACGCCACCTGCTGACTCTTCAAAAGCACCTTACCCTTATGCCCTGTCCCTGGATCTGTGCCAAAACCTTTATGTGCATTCAGAAAGTATTCAGACCCAGTCCCCTTTTCCACATTTTATTATGTTACAGCCTTATTCTAAAATGTATTAAATAAAACATTTTCCTCATCAATCTGCACACAATTCCCCATAATGACAACGTGAAAACAGGTTTTTAGAATTTTTTCCATATGTTTTAAAAACCTTATTTACTTAAGTATTTAGATTCATTGTAATAAGACTCGAAATTAAGGTGAGGTGCATCACGTTTTCATTGATAATCCTTGATGTTTCTACTTGATTGGAGTCCATCTGTAGTAAATTCAATTGATTGAATATGATTTGGAAAGGCACACACCTGTCTATATAAGGTCCCACCGTTGACAGTGCATGTCAGGAAAAACCAAGCCATGGTTTGGTCAAAAGAATTGTCCGTGGAGCTCCGAGACAGGATTGTGCCGTGGCACAGATCTGGGGAAGGGTACCAAACATTTTCTGTAGCATTGAAAGTCCCAAAGAACACAGTGGCCTGCATCATTCTTAAATGGAAGAAGTTTGGAACCACCAAGACTTTCTAGAGCTGGCCGCCAGGCCAAACTGAGCAATCGGGGGTGAAGGGCCTTGGTCAGGGCGGTGACTAAGAATCCGATGGTCACTCTGACAGAGCTCTAGAGTTCCTCTGTGGAGATGGGAGAACCTTCCAGAAGGACAACCATCTCTGCAGCACTCAACCAATCAAGCGTTTATGGTAGGGGCTAGACGGAAGCCACTCCTCAGTAAAAGGCACATGGCAAACTCCAAGTGGGCTATCAAAAGGTACCTAAAGACTATCAGACCATGGAAAAACAAGATTATTTGGCCTGAATGCCAAGCATTACGTCTGGAGAGAACTTGGCATCATCTCTAAGGTGAAGTGTGTTGGCAGCATCATGCTGTGGGGATGTTTTTCAGCGGCAGGGACTTGGAGACTAGTCAGGATGGAGGGAAAGGTGAACGGAGGGAAGTACAGAGATTCTTAATGAAAACCACCTGTTTCAGAGCACTCAAGACCTCAGAATGTGGCGAAGGTTCACCTTCCAACAGGACAATGACCCCAAGCACACAGCCAAGACAACACTGGAGTGGATTTGGGACAAGTCCTCAATGTCCTTGAGAGACCCAGCCAGAGCCCGGACTTGAACCGGATCAAACATCTCTGGAGAGACCTGAAAATAGCTGTTTAGCGACGCTCCCCATCCAACCTGACAGCTTTTTTTTCTGCGGAGAGAAGTGGGAGCAACTCTCCAAATACAGGTGTGTCAAGCTTGTAGCATCATACCCAAAAAGACTTGAGGCTGTAAGCGTTGCCAAAAGCACTAAAACAAAGTACTGAGTAACGTGTCTGAATATGTATGTAAATGTGATTTCAGTTTTTTTAAATACATTTTTAAGAAAATTTATCATCTGTTTTTTTGCTTTGTCATTATGGGGTAATGTGTGTAGATTGAGGAGGGGGAAAAGTATTTAATCAATTTTTGGAAAGTAATGTGGAAAAAGTCAAGTGGTCTGAATGCTTTCCGAGAGCATTGTATGTACATGGCTTAAGTAAAATGGTAATGTGATATCAAGATAATATTGTGCGCACACCTATTTAAATGTTACGGCTAGGTACATACAAGTGTCTGATTGCCCAAGGGAAAGTTGACCTAGATATTCCCAGGTGAACACCCAAGTTAATAATATGCCCATGTCCTACAGTGCGTGTATTTCTTATGTCAGAAAATGTACTTTGCTCTCCACCCTCCCTCTGACTTCCCATATATCTGGCTTATTTGGTCCATCTCCTAACCTAAGATTGGCACCTTACAGAGCCAGACGTTTGAATCAGACCATGAAATTAAAAGTACAGGAGCAACCCTGTCATGAACCCAGGGTCAGACCATCACCCTGCCCCTGTGAGTCCCCCCGATGTCCTGTGATTGTCCTGCTCTCCCAAGTCTTGTGATCATGCATGTCCAATTTCAGTTTCATTCGATTAAAACATTTATCCTCACCGGCAGCTAGTTGCCCTGTCAAGAACCCGGTCTGCCTCGATGCCTGCGCACAATGATACACAATATCCCATGTTCTCACAGAGGGAGCCTGTTCTTCTCTTTAGCGCTCTTTCTGTATTTACCCATTTTGAATGGTTGATGTGCTAAGTCTGCAGTGATGGTATTGTTGCTCTTGGCTAAGGTATTGTTGTATGCGTGCACACACACACACACACCATTACCCTTGCCTTTGATCAAATGCTCCTTTTGAAGACTTGAAGAACTTGGTGCTTAGGAGCAGAGCTGGTTCAGGTAGAATGGTTCTCCTGACATCAATTATACTGGTACACTTTATGTTCTGTGAACAAAAGCAGCCAAATGTGAGGTTGACATTTAAGACTGCTCTGCTCTATGTGCTGAGATGAGCCTGCACAGGGGAACCCAAACTGTTAAGAGTTCTGAAACAGGGAAGGGCATGTTATGAGGCATGTAATTACTTTTATATCTGTGTGCACACTACATGTCCAAAAGTATGTGGACACCTGCTTGTTGAACATCTCATCCCAAAATCATGGGCATTAATATAGATTTGGTCCCCCCTTTGTTGCTATAACAGCCTCCACACATCCGGGAAGGCTTTCCACTAGGTGTTGGAACATTGCTGCGGGGACTTGCTTCCATTCAGCCACAAGCATTAGTGAGGTCGGGCACTGATGTTGGATTATTAGGCCTAGCTTGCAGTCAGCATTCTAATGAATCCCAAAGGTGTTCGATGGGGTTGAGGTCAGGGTTCTGTGCAGCCCAGTCAAGTTCTTCCACACTGATTTTCACAAACTATTTCTGCATGGACTTCGCTTTGTGCACAGGGGCATTGTCATGCTGAAACAGGAAAGGGCCTTCCCCGAACTTATGCCACAAAGTTGGAAGCACAGAATCGTCTAGAATGTCATTGTATGCTGTATGTAGCATTATGATTTCCCTTCACTGGGACTAAGGGGCCTAGCCCAAACCATGGAAAACAGCCCCAGACCATTATTCCTCCTCCACCAAACTTTACAGTTGGTGCACTGCATTCGGGCTGGTAGCTCCAAACTCAGATTTCTGTCTGACTGCCAGTGTGATTCATCACTCCAGAGAACAGGTTTCCACTGGTCCAAAGTCCATTGGCGGCGCACTTTACGCCACTCCAGCCGACGCTTGGCATTGCGCATGGTGCTCTTAGGCTTGTGTGCGACTGCTCGGCCATATCATGGTTCTCCTAACAAATAGTTAATGTGCTGACTTTGCTTACAGAGGCAGTTTGGAGCTCTGTAGTGTGTTGCAACCGAGGACAGACCATTTCTATACCCTATGCACTTTGCGGCTGAGCCGTGGTTGCTCCTAAACCTTTACACTTCACAATAACAGCATTTGCAGTTGACCTGGCCAGCTTTAGCAGGGAAGAAATTTGACGAACTGACTTGTTGGAAAGGTGGCATCCTATGACTGTGCCACATTGAAAGTGACTGAGCTCTTCAGTATGGGCCATTTTTCTGCCAATGTTTGTCTATATGGATATTGCATCGCTATGTGCTCGATTTTATACACCTGTCAGCAACAGGTGGGTCTGAAATAGATAAATTCACTAATTTGAAGGGGTGTCCACATACTTTTGTATGTATAGTATATAATATCCCACCCATACATTTGGCGACGATTTGTTTGCCTAGTGCCCAAGAAATAATTAGTTAGTGCTGAAGACCAAGAATATCCTCTTCACTCATGCTTAGCTGCTGAAGATAGATATTTGATTTTAAAATAAGAAATTGATGGTGGTTTTAGTATGGGAAAATTACAATTTATACTGCACCACAGACCATATAGAAATGGAACAATTGAATGTAAGTGCACATTTTGGTCTATAATCAAATATTGCCCTCAGCTGTAAGGTCCCCTCAGTGCAAGTTTCTGCTATTGTGTTCAGAATCACTCTTATATGGAAGCAGAGTCTGTAATTGAACCTCTGAAGTGTAGGCATGTGCCCTGCTCTGTAGATAAATTGTCTGATAACTATTTTGTTGATAGTCCATTTCCTCTGATTTTAAGGTGGTATTTATTTATCAAAGGCTGTGGTATAAAAATACATTTCATTCAGAAGGCTGCTGGCTGCTGGCCCTCACAAAGAAATGATTAAGGGTTGACGTCCCGCAAGTGAAGACTGCTAAAGGTTCTGTATTGGTATTTTACTGCGGGAATTGGAGCTTATCGTGTTCTTGTTCTCCCTGTGTCCTTCCAGTCTAAGAAGAGTGGTAAGCCGGGCCCTTTCCTGCTGTCTGGCTCCAGAGACAAGACCATCAAGATGTGGGACGTCAGCATTGGGATGTGCCTTATGACACTGGTGAGTGGACCATCAATCTTAGACACAATAGATGGTAATTTTGATTCATGCAGTTTTTATTTGTAAAATGTCCACATTTTATGTTGTTGAATCCAGTACTCACATGACATGAATTGCAATAGGATTGACCTTCTTGAACCCTAGTCTTAACTGAACGAACTCTGTCCCAGGTTGACTGGTTTTCTGAACTAAGCATAGTCCTGGACTAAAAAGCTAGTTTTAGTCTGGGAAACTGACCATAGATTTTGTATTAACAATTCTAACCAAATGCTTTTATCCCAGGTTGGCCATGATAACTGGGTGCGCGGGATGCTTGTCCACCCCGGAGGCAAGTTCATATTGAGCTGTGCTGACGACAAGACCTTAAGGATCTGGGACTACAAGAACAAGCGCTGCATGAAGACCCTGAGTGCCCATGAACATTTTGTTACCTCTCTGGGTAAGCCACTCTCAATCTTTTCTTCTACAGTCAACGTCAGTTACAGCTGGGTCTTGTTCAGTACGGCACACTGTAGCAAAATGTTAGTGCTGGGCGATTAACTGAAATTTCAGGTATTTTTTTTTTCATTTTTAACCCAACGAATTCCATTTAGTTTTCTTTCTATGCGCTCAATGCGCACATCGCACACTTTCTCTAGAGATCAATCAGATCCAGCCTGAACTGTGTTTTGTAGTAGGGAGTTAGTTTCCAACTGGCCAATATTCTACTTAGTTTAACGCATAAAACATTGACTACAATGACCATAATCCATTGCGCATTTACTTGTCCTTTCTGTTTCTACACTGCTCAAAAAAATAAAGGGAACACTTAAACAACACAATGTAACTCCAAGTCAATCACACTACTGTGAAATCAAACTGTCCACTTAGGAAGCAACACTGATTGACAATAAATTTACATACTGTTGTGCAAATGGAATAGACAACAGGTGGAAATTATAGGCAATTAGCAAGACACCCCCAATAAAGGAGTGGTTCTGCAGGTGGGGACCACAGACCACTTCTCAGTTCCTATGCTCCCTGGCTGACGTTTTGGTCACTTTTGAATGCTGGTGGTGCTTTCACTCTAGTGGTAGCATGAGACGGAGTCTACAACCCACACAAGTGGCTCAGGTAGTCCAGCTCATCCAGGATGGCACATCAATGCGAGCTGTGGCAAGAATGTTTGCTGTGTGTCTCAGCGTAGTGTCCAGAGCATGGAGGCGCTACCATGAGACAGGCCAGTACATCAGGAGATGTGGATGAGGCCGTAGGAGGGCAACAACCCAGCAGCAGGACCGCTACCTCCGCCTTTGTGCAAGGAGGAGCACTGCCAGAGCCCTGCAAAATGACCTCCAGCAGGCCACAAATGTGCATGTGTCTGCTCAAACGGTCAGAAACAGACTCCATGAGGGTGGTATGAGGGCCCGACGTCAACAGGTGGGGGTTGTGCTTACAGCCCAACACCGTGCAGGACGTTTGGCATTTGCCAGAGAACACCAAGATTGGCAAATTCGCCACTGGCGCCCTGTGCCCTTCACAGATGAAAGCAGGTTCACACTAAGCACATGTGACAGAGTCTGGAGGCGCCGTGGAGAACATTCTGCTGCCTGCAACATCCTCCAGCATGACCGGTTTGGCGGTGGGTCAGTCATGGTGTGTGGTGGCATTTCTTTGGGGGGACGCACAGCCCTCCATGTGCTCGCCAGAGGTAGCCTGACTGCCATTAGGTACCGAGATGAGATCCTCAGACCCCTTGTGGGACTATATGCTGGTACGGTTGGCCCGGGTTCCTCCTAATGCAAGACAATGCTAGAACTCATGTGACTGGAGTGTGTCAGCAGTTCCTGCAAGAGGAAGGCATTGATGCTATGGACTGGCCCGCCCATTCCCCAGACCTGAATCCAATTGAGCACATCTGGGACATCATGTCTCGCTCCATCCACCAATGCCACGTTGCACCACAGACTGTCCAGGAGTTGGCGGATGCTTTAGTCCAGGTCTGGGAGGGGAGCCCATCCGCCACCTCATCAGGAGCATGCCCAGGCGTTGTAGGGAGGTCATACAGGCACGTGGAGGCCACACACACTACTGAGCCTCATTTTGACTTGTTTTAAGGACATTACATCAAAGTTGGATCAGCCTGTAGTGTGGTTTTCCACTTTAATTTTGAGTGTGACTCCAAATCCAGACCTCCATGGGTTGATAAATTAGATTTTCGTTGGTAATTTTTGTGTGATTTTGTTGTCAGCACATTCAACTATGTAAAGAAAAAAGTATTTAAGAATATTTCATTCATTCAGATCTAGGATGTGTTATTTTAGTGTTCCCTTTATTTTTTTGAGCAGTGTGTATATATATCTATATCTATCCATACAGTGGGGCAAAAAAGTATTTAGTCAGCCACCAATTGTGCAAGTTCTCCCACTTAAAAAGATGAGAGAGGCCTGTAATTTTCATCATAGGTACACTTCAACTATGACAGACAAAATGAGGGGGAAAAATCCAGAAAATCACATTGTAGGATTTTTAATGAATTTATTTGCAAATTGTGGTGGAAAATAAGTATTTGGTCACCTACAAACAAGCAAGATTTCTGGCTCTCACAGACCTTTAACTTCTTTACGGGGCTCCTCTGTCCTCTACTCGTTACCTGTTTGAACTTGTTATCAGTATAAAAGACACCTGTCCACTATCTCAAACAGTCACACTCCAAACTCCACTATGGCCAAGACCAAAGAGCTGTCAAAGGACACCAGAAACAAAATTGTAGACCTGCACCAGGCTGGGAAGACTGAATCTGCAATATGTAAGCAGCTTGGTTTGAAGAAATCAACTGTGGGAGCAATTATTAGGAAATGGAAGACATACAAGACCTCATCTCCCTCGATCTGGGGCTCCACGCAAGATCTCACCCCGTGGGGTCAAAATGATCACAAGAACGGTGAGCAAAAATCCCAGGACCACACAGGGGGACCTAGTGAATGACCTGCAGAGAGCTGGGACCAAAGTAACACAGCCTACCATCAGTAACACACTACGCCGCCAGGGACTCAAATCCTGCAGTGCCAGACGTGTCCCCCTGCTTAAGCCAGTACATGTCCAGGCCCGTCTGAAGTTTGCTAGAGAGTATTTGGATGATCCAGAAGAAGATTGGGAGAATGTCATATGGTCAGATGAAACCAAAATAGAACTTTTTGGTAAAAACTCAACTCGTCATGTTTGGAGGACAAAGAATACTGAGTTGCATCCAAAGAACACCATACCTACTGTGAAGCATGGGGTTGGAAACATGTTGCTTTAGGGCTGTTTTTCTGCAAAGGGACCAGGACGACTGATCCATGCAAAGGAAAGAATGAATGGGGCCATGTATCGTGAGATTTTGAGTGAAAACCTCCTTCCATCAGCAATAGCATTGAAGATGAAACGTGGCTGGGTCTTTCAGCATGACAGTGATCCCAAACACACCGCCCGGGCAACGGAGTGGCTTCGTAAGAAGCATTTCAAGGTCCTGGAGTGGCCTAGCCAGTCTCCAGATCTCAACCCCATAGAAAATCTTTGGAGGGAGTTGAAAGTCTGTGTTTCCCAGCAACAGCCCCAAAACATCACTGCTCTAGAGGAGATATGCATGGAGGAATGGGCCAAAATACCAGCAACAGTGTGTGTGAAAACCTTGTGAAGACTTACAGAAAACGTTTGACCTCTGTCATTGCTAACAAAGGGTATATAACAAAGTATTGATAAACTTTTGTATTGACCAAATACTTATTTTCCACCATAATTTGGAAATAAATTCATTAAATCCTACAATGTGATTTTCTGGATTTTTCTTCTCATTTTGTCTGTCATATAGTTGAAGTGTACCTAATGATGCAAATTACAGGCCTCATCTTTTTAAGTGGGAGAACTTGCACAATTGGTGGCTGACTAAATACTTTTTTGTCCTTCTGTGTATCTATATATTCAGGTCATAATGTTAAATGGAATATAGGTTTGTGATGAATAACCTCTATCTACTCTTCCTTTGTACTAATGCCCTTTCTCCTCTCCTTTCAGATTTCCACAAGAATGCTCCGTACGTCGTCACCGGAAGCGTAGATCAAACAGTTAAAGTGTGGGAGTGTCGCTGATCCGATCAGACCTGAGCAGATCAGACCACCACCACCCCCTCTCCTCCCACTCCACCCCTCTAGGCCTCTTTCCACCCCCCTGCACCCCACCTCACCTCCCACAGTCTCCTTCATCTCCTCTGGCTACACACACACACCACGGTTAATTCCTTATCCTGTCATAATGCTCTCTGGTCCAATAACTATGGTCCTTTTATGTACATTATTCTGGATGTAGATTGAGCTATTAAATGTTGCACAGCAAAAAAAGTATTGCATGGTGATGATGAATACAAAATTGTATACTGTAAATTTACATGATAACGTTGTCTAGAAGTACCATAGGTTTAACATGGGCGGGGCTGTTTGTCACAGGCAGCCTTACCTACCTACTTACTGAAGGCAGATGTTTCTTTGTGTGTCACAAATGGCTCCCTATGTGGTGCAATTACTGATGGCCAGGGCCCTTGTGCCCTGTTAAAAAGTAGTGCTCTATACAGGGAATAGGGTGCCATTTGGGATACACTCTTTGACTGGGTGTAAAATGTAGGGCACTAAAACTGATAATTTAAAACACGTTTCTTTACATGTCATATTTCTTTTGTCTGCCTATTTTATTTTTATATATATTTTTCTCTTCTTTTCACTGTTGTAGTCTCTGTTGGTGATGTTTTTGAGGGGGTGGGGAAATGACAAAAGGAAAAGTATAATCCCTTGATGCCGGAGGATATGAGATTGTCGGTTTGGGGGGGGTTTATTGGAATAATCTGTAGCTTTGTAACTTCACTTCTGAAG